>NW_017306684.1:434607-439840 GCF_000935625.1 Nanorana parkeri | reverse complement strand
ATATATATATCTATATAGATATATATATATATTATTATCGTTATTATTTCTTTTATATTCTGATGGCGGCCGCTGTAAAAAAAAAAACAGAAAGGGCACCTCCCTGAAATGAGACGGGCACCTCCCTGAAATAAGGTTTTGCAGGTTGGGATGTCTGGATAGGCTGTGAAATAAAACCATTTGCAACCAACAACAATTAGGAAATATGCCTTGCACAAAATGCGCAGCCCGTTATGACTGTAGTGGATGTAAAGAAGCTTCAGGACACACAGCAGCATTGTGATGTAAATTGTTTCCCTTCCCCCACCCCAAGTTCCTCAATATACATAGCATTTTGTTACCAAAAGGACATTTAGTGGGGGTTTACCTCTAGATCAGAGACCAGTGCCTACAAGCCCTACAATGATATGTACGCCATCAGCAGCATTCTCTATGCTTTCCTTGTCACAGCTAAGCACATTGACAATATGGCTGCTGGGAACCCAACCTTTTATAGCGAGGGGGCTGACTTATTTAAACTCCCCCTTATTGTCCCTTTTAGGCCATCTGACCAAAAGTTAGGAACTTCATTATTGGTAGTTGGTTGCTATGGTGGAAAAATCACATATTAATTTGCCAGGTTTGGGAACTGCAAATTGGTTGGGTTCACCTCAGGCCCATGGTCAACCTGAACTTGAAACTCATCCCCAGTTAACAAGTTATTCAGCTGTATTACATAAACAATTAGCACTGTCCCAGGTTCAGCCGCAGAGACCCTTTAGCATGCATTTTTAGGTACCAATGAAATTCATCGGACATTCCGTGAAATCCAGATTTCGGAAGAACATTGTCATAATAGTGATGGGGGATCCAAACTCCATCAAGGTCTTCAGAAAAGGGCCAGAATCCATAGAGCGTCACGTTCTCACACACCTCGGCTGCCACGCTCACCAACATGAGGCCAGAAGACAATCTCCGAAACTTGAGCCCCATACCTCTCCAGTAAGCATGCAGTTGCCGGAGGTAGTCCGGGTTAAAGAAAACAACTGTGCTGTTCATACCGAAGTCTTCAATAGTGTAAAGCGCCCGATAAGAGACCTCTGTGTTCATCGAAAATGAGAAAGCTGGTAGGAGGATCAAGGAGGAGCCATACTCCTTCATCATCGTGATAAATGGTTTCCTCTGCTCCCTGAGACTCCTGAACCTAATGGAGGAGACATAAACAACTGCACTTAAAGGGAATATCCATCTTCAAACCACTTTCTTTCCCTTTCAAGCTCATATATTTTTTTTTAGATGTTCTTTATGTAGAAAAAAAGTTGTAGTGTGAAAATACAATGAAACAGACCCCCAGCCATTTGTCATTGGTGGTGGAAAAGTGGTTGAAATCTGCTACCTTGCAGTGTAAGGGCCCTGTGTTCAACACACAATAGTGTACAAGCTATCAAGGGTGTAACTTTAGCACAGTGAGGGCATAGTCCTGTCCTATTCCACAGCCATGAATTTCTATATTACTGGGAATGAGTATTCTGTGTCACTAGAGATACTGACTTGGAGATAAAGGTTAGGGAACAGGGGCCCCTTAATTGTCTGTCTGTGGGCCACATCATACATGCCCCTTGCTAGCTACATTGCTAGCTACATTGCATTTGTGCCATCTAACTATGGGTGCTCCAGTTTAAAAGGATGACACCCACAACAAAGTATATGAATTAATATAGCCGGGTTGGAACTGGTAAACTGGACCTGGACTCAAAAAGTGAAGATCTGCTGTTGTAAGAAATGTCTAGAAGTTAATTGTGCCGAAGAATTGCCCTGAAAAGTGTGACTTTTTTTTCTTCTAAAATATAACAGTGCCTTCCTGAGACTTATTGTTGTATATCTGCAGTGTGAGATCATCTAAGGTGCTGCTGCGCCTCATCAGATCTGAAGTGATATTTGGGGATGTCACTGAGAGGGGGAGATGGAGAGAGAGAGACCCCAAAATACTGACAGATTCTGGGCCTATACAGACTAACTTCACACAGCCCAAAAACTGAAAGCGGACAACACACACAGAGACAGAGGAGAGGAAAGAGAATAGGAAAGAGAAGAGGAAAGAAGAGGAAAAAGGAGAGGAAAGAGGAGAGGAAAGAGGAGAGAAAAGAGAAGAGGAAAGAGGAGAGGGAAGAGGAGAGGAAAGAGGAGAGAAAAGAGAAGAGGAAAGAGGAGAGGGAAGAGGAGAGGAAAGAGGAGAGAAAAGAGAAGAGGAAAGAGGAGAGGGAAGAGGAGAGGAAAGAGGAGAGAAAAGAGAAGAGGAAAGAGGAGAGGGAAGAGGAGAGGAAAGAGGAGAGAAAAGAGAAGAGGAAAGAGGAGAGGGAAGAGGAGAGGAAAGAGGAGAGAAAAGAGAAGAGGAAAGAGGAGAGGGAAGAGGAGAGGAAAGAGGAGAGAAAAGAGAAGAGGAAAGAGGAGAGGGAAGAGGAGAGGAAAGAGGAGAGAAAAGAGAAGAGGAAAGAGGAGAGGGAAGAGGAGAGGAAAGAGGAGAGAAAAGAGAAGAGGAAAGAGGAGAGGGAAGAGGAGAGGAAAGAGGAGAGAAAAGAGAAGAGGAAAGAGGAGAGGGAAGAGGAGAGGAAAGAGGAGAGAAAAGAGAAGAGGAAAGAGGAGAGGGAAGAGGAGAGGAAAGAGGAGAGAAAAGAGAAGAGGAAAGAGGAGAGGGAAGAGGAGAGGAAAGAGGAGAGAAAAGAGAAGAGGAAAGAGGAGAGGGAAGAGGAGAGGAAAGAGGAGAGAAAAGAGAAGAGGAAAGAGGAGAGGGAAGAGGAGAGGAAAGAGGAGAGAAAAGAGAAGAGGAAAGAGGAGAGGGAAGAGGAGAGGAAAGAGGAGAGAAAAGAGAAGAGGAAAGAGGAGAGGGAAGAGGAGAGGAAAGAGGAGAGAAAAGAGAAGAGGAAAGAGGAGAGGGAAGAGGAGAGGAAAGAGGAGAGAAAAGAGAAGAGGAAAGAGGAGAGGGAAGAGGAGAGGAAAGAGGAGAGAAAAGAGAAGAGGAAAGAGGAGAGGGAAGAGGAGAGGAAAGAGGAGAGAAAAGAGAAGAGGAAAGAGGAGAGGGAAGAGGAGAGGAAAGAGGAGAGAAAAGAGAAGAGGAAAGAGGAGAGGGAAGAGGAGAGGAAAGAGGAGAGAAAAGAGAAGAGGAAAGAGGAGAGGGAAGAGGAGAGGAAAGAGGAGAGAAAAGAGAAGAGGAAAGAGGAGAGGGAAGAGGAGAGGAAAGAGGAGAGAAAAGAGAAGAGGAAAGAGGAGAGGGAAGAGGAGAGGAAAGAGGAGAGAAAAGAGAAGAGGAAAGAGGAGAGGGAAGAGGAGAGGAAAGAGGAGAGAAAAGAGAAGAGGAAAGAGGAGAGGGAAGAGGAGAGGAAAGAGGAGAGGAAAGAGGAGAGAAAAGAGAAAAGAGAAGGGGGAAGAGGAGAGGAAAGAGGAGAGGAAAGAGGAGAGGACCACTACACATTCAAAACAGACATTGTTATGTCCTTTGCTTACACTGCTTGACAAAGCATTAAGCTGACCATACACTGTTAGATTTTTTTTTTGTGCAGCCCAAAAACAGATTCCACCATCCATGCTAAAGTCTGTGTAATCTCCCACTGAGCTATTTTATTCTGACAGCGGGGGTGTGCCGTATCAGTGGCTCTGGACAGCATCCCACCCAGCTCCTGAGCAGTGACTTCACTGGTTGCCAGGAGCTGAGCTTGATGCCTTCCAGAGCACCCCATGTTGCTAAGAACTGGGTGGGGAGATGTGTATGATCCTTACATATCTCTCTGTCCAGCTTTTAGAAACATGGGACTCTCTGCCCGGAAAGGGGGCGACAGGTGCACTGCCAAGCCGTCTCTGCCAGCCACCCCTTCCCCCCCCACATGACCCAAAGAGACCCTGAAGCAACCGCCTCAGGCTGCCTTATTATGGGAATGGCCCTCGGCAGAATACTCAATTGGCAGAGAATTTTCCATCTGATTCCTCCCATTTTATGATTGAAAGATGTTGGTTGGAAGGCTGCCAATAGGGTCACCCGCAGAGGAAATTTTGTTGAGTTCTTGATGAGAATGTGTATGGCCAGCCTTAGTATTGTCAGTACTAAAGAAAGGTAGGCATCTACAATAAAGGTTGCTGAAATCCAATGTAAAGCTGGCCATACACCAGTAGAATCTCATATTTCATATAAGGAAGACACGGCACTCACTTGTTAATTAGGATGCTTGGGTTTGCCGTGACAAGATCGGTCTTTGTCCCCACATCATCCACCGAGTACAGCGGAGGCAAATTTAACCTACAAAGACGTAAAGGAAAGATATGAGGATTGAGGAGGCGTAAATGCTAAGCCATGATATCAGTAAGCACATCTCATCAGCTGTTCCTTACCTGATCACAAAGTCAGCCCGGTCAATCTCAATGCCGCAATAGCTGTTGTTTAAAATTCCACCATTACCCACCACAGCGCAGTCTTTTAGTGGTTTCTCGAAATGAGACTTCTGCAATGAAAGACATATGAGACTTTGTCTTCAAATGTGCCATGTTACATTAATAGACAGTTGGATAAATGGCTCTATATTTAGGATGTATCTGGTCCATAAATGGTGGCGTTGGATGGACAGTTGGATAAATGGCTCTATATTTAGGATGCTGCTTGTCTCATTTTGTCTGGTCCAGAATGCACTGGGACTGCAGGCAAGTTCACCCCATTTCTGGACCATTTTCCTGACCAGTTCTCTGAAATATCGCTGCACACGCCAGAGTGAGAGCAATAGTTCTAGGGCCAGTATTTACACGTATCTCAAAACTGATGACCTGTGGGGGCTTTTAAAGCATTGTCTATAGACCTTTTGGGGTACTGAATTTTGTCACCGTTTCACAGACTCATACAATTTCTCACTTGGGCATGTTGGGTATCTATGTGCTCAATGTAACCTCATCTTTTATATTTTATTTAAAAGATGGTCTCATATAGTGTTTTGGGGCACTAAATGTAACTTAAGTGCATTTTTCACAAGATTTGGGGGTTTGATAATAAGTTGCGCTAATATCGTGCAACATAAACATTTGCAGCTGCTACCATTGTATTCAACAGGGTCTCGGCTTTCAGAAAATATATAATGTTTGGGGATTTGAAGTAATCCTCAGGCATAAAATGTGGCTTATAACAAGGGTGCAAAAAATAATGTAAAAAGGCCTCGTTCATTAAGTGGTTAATGTCAGAGATCTGGCTATGTTGTCTGCTCTCTGACAAGGGTACATA
>NW_017306684.1:430937-434441 GCF_000935625.1 Nanorana parkeri | reverse complement strand
CCCCCCATCTCCCTCTCTACCTCCTTTCCTCTTTCTCTATTCTCTCTCCCCCCTCCTCTCTCTCCTCTCTCTCTCTCCACCCCTCTCTCTCTCTTTCTTTCTCTCTCCCTCTCTCTCATGTTGAATCTCTCTCATGGACTCTAGCAGCTATGAAAACTGTATGTAAACATTTCAGAATCATCCCTCTGCCGCACTCACCTTTGGGAAGAGGCTGTGAAGCGTCTCTGTGACATTTGCAGATCGTTTTTGTGCATCATAATGAATGATATGTCCTAGCGGAGAGTTCTCCTGTGTCACAGTCATTGAGTAGGAGGCATTGCAACAATTCCGGAACTTCTCCCTGAGCAACATGTGGAAATAGGTATTAAATCCTGGGAGATAATATAAAGGGGAGAGGAGGGGAGTCCAGGGACATTTTTAGGGGTAAGGGATAATATAAAGGGGAGAGGAGGGGAGTCCAGGGACATTTTTAGGGGTAAGGGATAATATAAAGGGGAGAGGAGGGGAGTCCGGGGACATTATCAGGGGTAAGGGGTAATATAAAGGGGAGAGGAGGGGAGTCCGGGGACATTATCAGGGGTAAGGGGTAATATAAAGGGGAGAGGAGGGGAGTCCGGGGACATTATCAGGGGTAAGGGGTAATATAAAGGGGAGAGGAGGGGAGTCCGGGGACATTATCAGGGGTAAGGGGTAATATAAAGGGGAGAGGAGGGGAGTCCGGGGACATTATCAGGGGTAAGGGGTAATATAAAGGGGAGAGGAGGGGAGTCCGGGGACATTATCAGGGGTAAGGGGTAATATAAAGGGGAGAGGAGGGGAGTCCGGGGACATTATCAGGGGTAAGGGGTAATATAAAGGGGAGAGGAGGGGAGTCCGGGGACATTATCAGGGGTAAGGGGTAATATAAAGGGGAGAGGAGGGGAGTCCGGGGACATTATCAGGGGTAAGGGGTAATATAAAGGGGAGAGGAGGGGAGTCCGGGGACATTATCAGGGGTAAGGGGTAATATAAAGGGGAGAGGAGGGGAGTCCGGGGACATTATCAGGGGTAAGGGGTAATATAAAGGGGAGAGGAGGGGAGTCCGGGGACATTATCAGGGGTAAGGGGTAATATAAAGGGGAGAGGAGGGGAGTCCGGGGACATTATCAGGGGTAAGGGGTAATATAAAGGGGAGAGGAGGGGAGTCCGGGGACATTATCAGGGGTAAGGGGTAATATAAAGGGGAGAGGAGGGGAGTCCGGGGACATTATCAGGGGTAAGGGGTAATATAAAGGGGAGAGGAGGGGAGTCCGGGGACATTATCAGGGGTAAGGGGTAATATAAAGGGGAGAGGAGGGGAGTCCGGGGACATTATCAGGGGTAAGGGGTAATATAAAGGGGAGAGGAGGGGAGTCCGGGGACATTATCAGGGGTAAGGGGTAATATAAAGGGGAGAGGAGGGGAGTCCGGGGACATTATCAGGGGTAAGGGGTAATATAAAGGGGAGAGGAGGGGAGTCCGGGGACATTATCAGGGGTAAGGGGTAATATAAAGGGGAGAGGAGGGGAGTCCAGGGACATTTTTAGGGGTAAGGGATAATATAAAGGGGAGAGGAGGGGAGTCCGGGTACATTATCAGGGGTAAGGTATAATATAAAGGGGAGAGGAGTGGAGTCCGGGGACATTATCGGGGGTAAGGGATAATATAAAGGGGAGAGGAGGGGAGTCCGGGGACATTATCAGGGGTAAGGGGTAATATAAAGGGGAGAGGAGGGGAGTCCGGGGACATTATCAGGGGTAAGGGGTAATATAAAGGGGAGAGGAGGGGAGTCCGGGGACATTATCAGGGGTAAGGGGTAATATAAAGGGGAGAGGAGGGGAGTCCGGGGACATTATCAGGGGTAAGGGGTAATATAAAGGGGAGAGGAGGGGAGTCCGGGGACATTATCAGGGGTAAGGGGTAATATAAAGGGGAGAGGAGGGGAGTCCGGGGACATTATCAGGGGTAAGGGGTAATATAAAGGGGAGAGGAGGGGAGTCCGGGGACATTATCAGGGGTAAGGGGTAATATAAAGGGGAGAGGAGGGGAGTCCGGGGACATTATCAGGGGTAAGGGGTAATATAAAGGGGAGAGGAGGGGAGTCCGGGGACATTATCAGGGGTAAGGGGTAATATAAAGGGGAGAGGAGGGGAGTCCGGGGACATTATCAGGGGTAAGGGGTAATATAAAGGGGAGAGGAGGGGAGTCCGGGGACATTATCAGGGGTAAGGGGTAATATAAAGGGGAGAGGAGGGGAGTCCGGGGACATTATCAGGGGTAAGGGGTAATATAAAGGGGAGAGGAGGGGAGTCCGGGGACATTATCAGGGGTAAGGGGTAATATAAAGGGGAGAGGAGGGGAGTCCGGGGACATTATCAGGGGTAAGGGGTAATATAAAGGGGAGAGGAGGGGAGTCCGGGGACATTATCAGGGGTAAGGGGTAATATAAAGGGGAGAGGAGGGGAGTCCGGGGACATTATCAGGGGTAAGGGGTAATATAAAGGGGAGAGGAGGGGAGTCCGGGGACATTATCAGGGGTAAGGGGTAATATAAAGGGGAGAGGAGGGGAGTCCGGGGACATTATCAGGGGTAAGGGGTAATATAAAGGGGAGAGGAGGGGAGTCCGGGGACATTATCAGGGGTAAGGGGTAATATAAAGGGGAGAGGAGGGGAGTCCGGGGACATTATCAGGGGTAAGGGGTAATATAAAGGGGAGAGGAGGGGAGTCCGGGGACATTATCAGGGGTAAGGGGTAATATAAAGGGGAGAGGAGGGGAGTCCGGGGACATTATCAGGGGTAAGGGGTAATATAAAGGGGAGAGGAGGGGAGTCCGGGGACATTATCAGGGGTAAGGGGTAATATAAAGGGGAGAGGAGGGGAGTCCGGGGACATTATCAGGGGTAAGGGGTAATATAAAGGGGAGAGGAGGGGAGTCCGGGGACATTATCAGGGGTAAGGGGTAATATAAAGGGGAGAGGAGGGGAGTCCGGGGACATTATCAGGGGTAAGGGGTAATATAAAGGGGAGAGGAGGGGAGTCCGGGGACATTATCAGGGGTAAGGGGTAATATAAAGGGGAGAGGAGGGGAGTCTGGGGGCATTATCAGGGGTAAGGGATAATATAAAGGGGAGAGGAGGGGAGTCCGGGGACACACAAACTAGCAATGTTCGATTCGGACTCACGCTCGGCTCGAACATCGAGCCCAACCCTATTCTCCAGCATGCTATCACATGGGTGCAGTGGCATCGCTACATGGTGGCAAGGTGTCCTTGCAGGGTCCGCCGCGGTCGTACGGAACAGTTGGTACATCCCAACACCCCGTCCAATTTGATGTTTTGGTACCTTCCTGCCCATGTGCAGGAAGGGTTTTTTTTCTCAGGGGCGGCCGCGGAGCTTGTGGCAGAGCCTGATGGCTGTTCGTGGCAGTGTGAAGTGAAGTCAAGTCACTGCACTGGTAAACCTGCAATGATCTGGAGCTGGGGGGG
>NW_017306684.1:423366-430622 GCF_000935625.1 Nanorana parkeri | reverse complement strand
ACTCCGGCAGAGAGAGGAGGGGACAGTCACCCGGCGGGATAAGGTATGCCGCCGGGTCCCCTCCTCTCTCCTGATACTGTCGGGCGTTCGGTCCATGACCGAGCGCCCGACTTTTCAGAGGGGGGTGACACCAAAATGACTGTGAGTCATTTTGGTGTCACCCCTCCAATGGTGTCACCCAGGTGACGCCAGTGACGCCCATTCATATGTAAATATCACAGTTGAGACTATTTTCACTTTTATCTTAATTTTCGTTGCCCCTGTCTGCCTGACATCTTGAGTCCGGGTTTCTGCTGCCATGAAACCCGGCCACAGCATTCAAAACCCGGCCTGCCCGGGTGAATCCTGGACAGGTGGCAACCCTACTCCATAGGACACCTCAGGCTCCATGCGGCGGCCCGCATTCTACGAATGGGCCGCAAAAAGCAAAGACGAGCCTATAGGGATATCCGCTCTGATAAATGAGCCCCTTTATGTCATTGGGTTAGAGCTGATAAAACTATCTCAGGGGCATATTGAAGGAATCGCAGAGTGTACGGCGTTCAGCCACGCGGAGTATCAGTGGGGTGGAATCAGGTCGCTGCGGACTGGCCGATCCCTTCTTATCGGAGGGTCACCTTTGCTGCAACGTATAATCAGCCTTTTATTGGTATATGGCCACCGAAAGGGAAGTTTTATTGCGGAAATTCTGTAACTTTCCTGGGATATTGTAACTATTTATGGCGCAGATCTGTTTTATCTGATGGCAGTCAAAGTTCACGCAGAATACGCTGAAGTAAACGTAAAGCCTTCCGAACGCTGAACGTGTTATCGGGGGGTTGGCTTCATGAAATGGACACTCAGCAAACAGCCGTATCAGATATAAGTGTATCAACAGCCCAGCAATCAGCTTCTCTTATTTGTCTCCTTTTGGTCTGATAGATACTGTATATTATTTCACCGGATTCATTTTATCTCTTCTATAAGAGCAAAAAAAAAGTGTTCATCCTGCCAGAAATCTTGTAAGCCCTTCCTGCGCTCTCTGTTTGTGCTGGGACCATTGTTACAATGTTCTCAGATATCTCGGTGAACTACAGAACAACTTCCTGCATGTTACAGAGATAATGAGAGGGGTTCTGTACAGGGGTGTCCCTAGCAGTGACGTGAGGTACCTTTGGTTCCGGGTGAGGCATTTCCCAGCCTCGCCCCCCTGCATGCCAATCCCCGCCCCCAGCCCACCAAAGCACCACCCAGATCCCGTTGTAGCCCAGCCCATCGTAGCCCTGCCCCCCCCCAACCCGATCCCAGGACCGGATTTCCCACAAGGCCAACCGAGGCCCGGCCTTGGCGCAGCAGGGAGTAGAGGGGCAGCAGGGGTGTGGAATTCCTATCTCCCGATGCCCAGGAAATGTAGTTCCGGGTGCCGGGCGGGTAGTTCTTTTCTACATTTAACCCTGCTTTGGGCAAGCAGGACTAAAATGTACAGCGGGGAAGCAGCCGCTTGTTTTGTACAAGTGATCTCTGTGATGTCGCCGAGATCACTTGTATGCAGCCTGCATTGCGGAACCTAGCCTTGGGGCAGCATAGAGAGTAAATCCGGCCCTGCCGCCATCCCCAAGCTAGTGTGAAGGAGGATGGAGAAGGAAGGGAGGAGACAGGAGGAGCCTCCCGGTCCCTCACTTGCTCGTCACTGCTGAGGCATCGAGATCAAAGGCCTTGGTGGGGTTTTCTTTCTTTTTTTTGTTTGGACAGCTTGGACCAATGGCGCTTTGCTTTTGGTCCAAGCCATCCACAGAGCTCACACCTCTAACACAGAGTAGAGGCCGTGACACCTCTTGCCCCACAAGTTAGGTTACACAAGCGGTGGGGAAGCCCGCTGCTGTGTAACCTAACTACCTGTCAAAAGCCGGATGCAGCACTGCCTGTAATTAACACCCACCGTTCCGTCCATGACAGGTTACACAGTGGGGAGGAGTTCCCTGCTGTGTAACCTGTTACAAGGCCATCTGAATGGAGAAAAAGCTGTCAGCTTCAGACTTGAAGCTGACAGCTTTTTCCTCCGTTATACTAGGCTCTGCCTTATCTGCCTCTCCTGACCGCACGTCCCTGGTCCCAAGGCTGTTTGGGGTTGGGGAGTGCTGGTGGCAACTCACCAACCCCAGTGGTTGCCAGGAGTTGGGCAGAACGCTGGCCAGAGTTCTCCATCTTGCTAAGAACTGGGCTGGGAGATACATATGGCTTTTATACATCTCCCTGCCGGGCTCTGGCATGCTCTGCCTGTAAAGAGGGTGGCAGGTCTGCAAGCATTGTGTCCATGCTGCCCCCCACAGGTGACCCAAAGAGATGACGCCTGAGGCAACAGCCTCAGGCTGCCTCATTATGTGGGTGATACCTTAGTCCTCACTTCCTGTTCTAGGCTGTGACCTTAAGGCCCCGTTCCCACTGCGCGATATGCAAATCGCGCGTTTGTCGTGCGATTTGCATATTGCGCGACATCGCGAGATTTGCCGCACGATGTCGCGTTCAAGCTTGCATTGAGCAAGCTTGAATCGTGGCTAAATCCGCTCCAAAAAGGGTCCTGCTGTAGCGACACATGACCTGCGACAGCAGGACTCTTTGCCCCATTGGATTGCATTGGATCGCGATATCGCGCGGTAATTTGCCGCGATATCGCGGGAATTACCGCGCGATAAATCGCTCAATGTGAACGGGGTCTAAGTGTGTTACTGGTTCTAAGCTGTGACCTTAAGTGTGTTACTGGCAAGATCACCAGGGAGGGAAATGAGCTGGTAAGCTGCAATATATTATATTTTTTTTGTTTTGGGGTTTAGATTCCTATAACGCAGATATCTCCGAGGATTATCACAAGTAAATGTTTCCTCTTATTAACAAGCTAATTTTTTGACAACATTATTTTTTTAACTATAATCGACAAAAATAAAACTCTTGTTTTCTTAGGTTTAGAAGATGAGAGGGTTGCAAAGTACATGCCTCTGTCTCTCGAACCATCTGGACCTTCGGAGTGTTGGTGTCTTTGATCACATTAGCAGTCACAATTGGATCATTAATTGGTAGACATTTGCACCAGCAAAAAAAAATTTTGTTTCGTTTTGATTCGCATCTTGCGTTATTTCGTTTTTTGGGATTCTGGTCCGAAAAGTCCATTCGTTTCGGAATCCGGATTCGGACGAAATTCGTTAGCGGTAATCTGTACGAACGTTCGTTTCGTTTCCGTTTCGTTCGTTCCTGGCAGCAAAGACATTTGAGAAAAGAAAAAAAGTTTTTCCCTCAAATGTCATTTTTCTGCAACGAAATTTCGTTCAACAAACGAAATTTCGGCCAGACTACCGCTAACGAATTTTGGAATCGGAAATTCGGATTCGTTTGCATTCGTTATCTCTGTAATTCGGAACTCGGATACGTCCGAATTTCCGAAAATTTCATCCCAATTTCGATTCGGAACTAAATGAATCGCACATGTCTATTGAATGGTCAAAAATGGGACCTGTTACAAAGTCACTGCTCCCCGCCTTTGGTATATTGTGGTTGTGGTATACCTTATTGTTGATATTAATGCTCTGTATTGCACTCCCCTGTTCATTTGCTTTCCCCGGTGCAATTTATGTTGATTTTCATTGTTTAGTAAAGAAGAAATTGCACATCACAGCTGGTCCGATCATTTGGCTGATACAGTTACACAACAGCAGCAGTGAGTGGCGTTTATTGTGGGAGGGGGCTTTTTGTTTCTGTACAGTTAATATTATGGTTATGTTTTGTTATTTTTTTTTATATAAACGTTGCTTGAGTCTTTTAATAAAAAGATTAGCAGCAGTGAGCGGTCTTTATTATAGATGGGGGCGGAGACAAGACCAGTCACCCTGTACAAGGAGAGAGAGAAGCAGTGAGCGGTCTTTATTATAGATGGGGCGGAGACAAGACCAGTCACCCTGTACAAGGAGAGAGAGAAGCAGTGAGTGGTCTTTATTGTGGGAGGGTTGAAGACAAGACCGGTCACCTTGCACAAGGAGAGAGAGAAGCAACGAGCAGTCTTTATTACAGGAAGGGGGCGGAGACAAGACCTGTCACCCTGCACAAAGAGAAAGAGAAGCAGTGACTGGTCTTTATTACAGGAGGGGGGCAGAGACAAGACCAGTCATCCTGTACAAGGAGAAAGAGCAACAGTGACCGGTCTTTTTTACAGGAGGGGGCGGAGAGACAAGACCAGCCACCGTGCGCAATGAGAAAGAGCAGCAGTAACCAGTCTTTATTACAGGAAGCTCTCACACTGGATTACTGCAGAGATCTGGAAGAAATACACAAAGCTGACCGAGATTCAAGAAGCAACAATGCATTACATGCTTATCTCGGAGTTCAGCTTTAAATAGCTCTGGATCTTTTTTTTATGTAGAGCAAATTACAACGGTGTTGCACATACTTACTGCTGCAGCTTGTGTTCCGTTGAGTTCTTGATCCAAGGACACCCTTGTAGTTCTTTAACCATCTTATAAAATGTTTCTTTTTCTAATCTACAGAGAAAAAAAAATAATCAAAAAATGCCAAAATGTCTGTATGTGGTGATATCAACGAGCTGATTTGTCAACAGAGGAGAATAGGAAACGAGTGCATTAAAGGGCATGTAAACCCGAAGAATGAAAGAACTCCTATTCGCTCCTTTTTGGTCTGTTAAATATGCAGATAAAAAGGTTTTTTTTATATTTGTTTATTTGCAAAAAATTACCAACAAATGATCCCGCCAGAAATGAATGACAAATGTCTATAATAATGGTTCTTTAGGAAGCTAAATGTCATTCAGTTAGGGTTCAACTCTACAATACTTCAACCCTTTTGCTGCACAGACGTATGCCATACGTCGGCAGTAGTGGGCCCCTTAAGCAGACTACCCCCCAGAAATATTGCTCCCATTGACTGGCAAACGTCCAACCGCTCGATCGCTTCCATGGGCTGGCAAATTTCAAACCGCTCGATCGCTTTCTTTGGCTGGCAAACTTCCAACCATTTGATCGCTTCCATAGGCTGACAAACTTCCAGCCACCTGATCTCTTCCATGGGCTGGCAAACTTCCAATTGCCTGATCTCTTCCATGGGCTGCCACACTTCCAATTGCCTGATCACTTCCATGGGCTGGCAAACTTCCAACCGCCTGATCTCTTCCATGGGCTGGCAAACTTCCAATTGCCTGATCTCTTCCATGGGCTGGCAAACTTCCAACCCCCTGATCGCTTCCATGGGCTGGCAAACTTCCAATTGCCTGATCACTTCCATGGGCTGGCAAACTTCCAACCGCCTGATCTCTTCCATGGACTGGCAAACTTCCAATTGCCTGATCTCTTCCATGGGCTGGCAAACTTCCAATTGCCTGATCACTTCCATGGGCTGGCAAACTTCCGGCCACCTGATCTTTTCCATGGGCTGGCAAACTTCCAATTGCCTGATCACTTCCATGGGCTGGCAAACTTACAGCCGCCTGATTACTTCCACAAGCTGGCAAACATCCAACTGCCCGATTGCTTCCATTGTCTGGCAAACTTCCAGCCACCTGATCACTGCCACGGGCTGGCAAACTTCTAGCTGTCCAATCACTTCCCATGGGCTGGCACTACCTCTTCTGTGGGCCTGGGTTTGGCATCACGTGTGTCGGTGGAGAGACCAGCGAACACTCTCTGATCTCCTCCCCGCTGAATGGACGCAGAAGTGGCAATGATTTGGTCACTTCCAGTTTCCTAGCTGTCAGGAAGCTGATCCATCATGAGCACAATAATATAAATAATAACAACAATATTATTATTTCTATAGCTGATGTAGTCCTTTAAGGGTTTTCCTTAATTTTCTAATCAGACCCTTATCCTGCCATGCAGCCTCTGTGACAGGGAAAATTAAGTCAGGGAGTGTGAAGCCCCCACTACTGTACCACATGAGATCATGTGGCTTGTAACATTGAGAGGCACCTTGCAAAGTTGGGAGGCTTTGCAAGGCATCTTTTTCCAATGCTGAGAGACAAGAGCTTCTTTCCTACATCCTGTCCCCTAAAAAGGATGTGGGAGTTTGTGGCAGCCTCCTTTATAGTAAGTGGGTCCCAGATCCCCCCCACCCCCCTTTCTGGAGAGGGCAGATATCTGACGGCCCTATATTGTAAGAGGGCTTCCCCCTACAAAGAGGTCTTGTCCCTCAACATTGGGACAAAGTGCCTTGCAAGTGGGAGAGGCTTTGCTGGCCCCTCTTCCAAGGTACCACTTCTTCCCATGTTGAAAGGCATGTGGGCAAGGCTGCCCTTCCTTTCCTGGCCAAGCTTATATAGCAATATTGTTTAATTTTTGTACTCTGTAGAATAATGCAAATAGAAAAATGAACTCACGTTTTCATTGTAGAATTCAATATATTGACTTTTAGACTTGAACATTCTGCAGCGGATAGTGTAGCCTTTCTTTTCCTCGATCTGTGAAAAACAACTGGTTATTAGAAAACCGCATCTTCCTCCTTTACCTTTCCTTTTCCTTTCCCATTCCTTTCCTTTTTGCTTTTCTTTTTCCATTTTCTTTTCCTTTCCTTTCCCATTTCTTTCCTTTTCCTTTGCTTTTTTTTGTCCCCCCATTCCTTACCTTTTCATTTTTCATTTCCTTTTCTTTTCGTTTACCCCTTCCCTTTCCTTTCCTTCCTTTTTCCCATTCCTTTCCCTTTCCTTTTAATTATACTTTCATTTTCTTTTCCCCTTCCCTTTACTTTCCTTTCCTTCCTTTTTCCCATTTCTTTTCCCTTTCCTTTCATTATCCTTTCCTTTTTCTGTAGCTCCCGGTATACTGAGACGCCGCAGCTGAAGCGGATCCTGACAATTATGCCGGGATCCGCCCAGCTGCGTGACTGACAGCTGGCTCTGCCTATCTAGAGGCAGAGCCAGCTGTACCCGCCCCCTCCCCCGTCCGTTCCGCCAGTCAGCGCTGGCGGATCGGAGCGGGGAGGGGGGAATCCAGCTCCTCCCCTGTCACGGCAGAGAACCGTGACAGGATCGAGAGGTGAGCGAACGCCGGTATGTGTTCGCTCACCTCCCGATCTGCTGAACCGACCTGTGACAGTCTCATTGTCACAGGTCGGCTAGAACTATGAGGTGAGTGAAAAGCACTCACCTCATAGTTCTCCTTTAAGACAGGAACTGAAGGAAAATCTCCCCAATGAAACACAGACAGCAAAAAAATATAACCAGACTGACATTCCCTACTTTATCCAAAGCTGGCTATACGCACCCCTCCAACCAATCTAGACTT
>NW_017306684.1:421521-423259 GCF_000935625.1 Nanorana parkeri | reverse complement strand
AATTGTTAATTTAAAGCAAACTTTATTTTTATTTTATTTTTTACAAAAGAAATGTTTATTAAACACAGGAATTGATTGAAAATTGACACATTTAAATAATACATGAAGCTGTTTGGAGTGCTATCAGTGCCATAGCCAGCACAAGGTGCACTCCTTATAGTCACCTAAACAGAACAGGAAACTCACATGCAATTTCACTTGTATTACATTTGCATGTGAACAAAACAAATTCTGGACAATAATGACAGAGCGGATCAAATTAGGAAGGGACCACAAGGGAAATGTTCATCTTTTGCAATAAATGCATCGGTCTCTTTTAGGGTTATTCATGAATGAGCCGAAGGATCCAGCCATAGCTTCGGCTGATCATTCGGCTCACTTCGGCCGCCGGAGCCCTTCAGTTCAGTTGAACCGAAGGGCTGCTGTACGGACTCTTCACAATAGCCCGTACACCAGCCAAAGGCAGCCGAGTCGAACCCAATTGCTGTAGTGACACGCAAAGCATGGAAAAAGGTTGGCCGAAGCCGACCGATCTCCACACAAGAAAACAGCGGGGCGGAGCCAGCCGTGATCTCACGGCTGGCTCCGCCCAGTTGTTATTTATTGGCGGAGACCTGTCCCGGCTGGCCCCGCCCAGTTGTTATTTATTGGCGGAGACCTGCTAGAAGACTCTGGCAGGTGTTGACCAATAGGAAACAGTTGTGGGTTTTTTTGCCCGCATCTGTCAGATGCTTCATTATGCGGCGAGAGTTTGTCCCGTGCAGTCAGGTTGGCATGCGTGGGTTTTTTTTTTTTAAATGTAAATTGTCTTTAAAATATTTACATTTTATTTTCAATTTTTCTCATTTTTTGTTTTTTATAATTTTAAAATAATTTTTCAACAGTTTATTTCATTAATTTAACTTATTTTCTATGCTGCTCGCTACCTCGAGGTTAGAGAATAATGTATCATAAGAATAAGGGTGAACAGCAGCGAGCGAGCGAGTGAGCTGCCGGAGCTTCGGCTCTGCCAATCCAGATGTTGGATCAGCTGAGCCGAACTCCTTCTGCACTTCGGCTTCAGCCTTGTACCTGATTTTAGCTGTACAATGCTGAAGTGAACAGCTTCCGGCTCACTTCACTTCGGCTTGCTTATTCACTCGGCTGCCCTCGGCAGCTAAGTGAATAAACTCTTAATCTCTGCCTCCTTCTCTGTCTTTCTTTTTTTTCTGACTAGTTAACTGTCTTTTTCTATTTCTCATCACTTTCTGATTTTTTACATTTTTTTCACCTGGCACTAATATTTCTTATATATTCCCTCTTTTTTCACTTCTTTCTCCTTTTCTCCTTCCCTTTCTGTGTCTCTCTTGTGGCTTTATATGTCTTTTATTTGTCTGTTGCTTCACTTTATCTCTTCTGTCTTTCTTTCTATCTCCTTAATGCTCCCTTTTCTCTTGTTCTGTCTAATACGCTTACTCTCTCTCTCTCTCTCTCCTTCTCTCTCTCTCCTGCCTTCTTTCTCTCTCCTTTCTTCTCTCTCTCTCCTTTCCCCCTCCTCCCCATTCCCCATTCTCACTCTCCCCCTCCTCTCTTTGCTCTTTCTCTCCCCCCATTTCTCTCTCTCTCCCTCTTTTCCATCCTTTCCCTTCCCCTCCCCTCTCTCACTCCCTCTCTCACATTCTCTCCCTCTGCCTTCCCCTCTATTTCTCTCTCCCTCTCACCCTCTCCTCTCTCTTTCTCCCTCTCCTTCTCGACTCAC
>NW_017306684.1:409674-420847 GCF_000935625.1 Nanorana parkeri | reverse complement strand
CCCCCTCTCATTCTCTCTCTCTCTCTCCACATTTCACCCTCCTCTCTCTCTGTCTCTCTCTCTCTCTCTCGTCTGTTTGCCTTTAATTACTTTAATTACTTTGTTACTTTGTCATTTTTTTTCTCTGCCTTCTGTTATGATTATGTTCAGGCCAGGTCACCAATGGCCAATTCTGCCTCTTGCAAATAACTTTCCAATGACAGGATTGCTAAGGGACCACATACCTTTTGCTTTAAAGTTGACCCCTCTCTAGCTGGACCAGCGAGATGTTTTCTTGCTAGCGACTAAGATTTTACTGTGTTCTTGGCCAACGAGGGATTGATCCCATTAAGGTAAGTGAAAACCTGTCCACAGGTCCCATGGCCCATGTAACATGGCCCTTACCCCCTCTCTAATGTCTCTCTGCCTCCTGCACACACATACACAGGGTACAGCCCAACACACTTGTCAGGTATTGGGGTCTTGGGTGCACCATGGGACTTTTTGGGTGTTATTTTTTCAATAAATAACTTTTTATAATGTGTCAGTTTGATTATTTACTTTTCTACTTTTTTTGTGAGTGAATAACCGGGGGTGCTATGATGTTCACCCAGCTTTGCCACATCTACATGGAGCCAAGGAATTTCCTGTGCCCTTCAGCTCTTCTAGTAGCAGGAATGTCTCGTGGATGGTTTTATAACTCAACTCCTTTGTATTCGGCTATCACTGGGAAGGAACTCACCAGTAACAGGATCACTAACGGACCACATACCTTTTGCTGTAAAGCTGACCCCTCACTGTCTGGACCATTGAGATGTTGCCTTGCTTTTGCTGTGTTCTGGGCCAGTGAGGAAACAATCCCATTAAGATAACTGTCCTTAAGGATTGTCCATGTGACATGGCCCTTACGCCCTCTCTAATATCTCTCTGCCCCTCTCTCTGCCCCCTACACACATACACATACATGGGGTACAGCCCAACACACTTGGTATTTAATAATTACAGAGACTTACCGGTGGTGTCCAGGTCCCAGCCGGTGATGCGGACTTCCAGGTCCCCGCTGTGTCTGGTAGAAGAGATAACATGCTAGCACAGTGCTCAGGATCAGGATTAACTTCCAGCGTCTCACCATTTTATGATACAACACTGCGGTAATAGAGCAGAATGGCAGATCTCAGTCTCAGGCAGGTAGAAGTGCCCTTATCACTGTGAAGGTGTGTCCCCGTCCCAATAGATAACCAAACACTTTGCGTGAACTTCATGAGAAGATTCTATTTACTCTCTGCCATGCTAGAAAGTTGTCACCTTCACTCCTTTTTTTTCTTCCAGCTCCTCTATTGACTATCAACAATAGAGATCCAACTGTAGAGCTGGAATCCCAGCTAAGCCAATATTGTCTAAATCCAAGGGGCGTGGGTATTCCTACCTGAATCTCGGGGGTTGCTTTATGAAACGTCCGCCCAGCCATACGTTGGGTGAGTACCGTTCTCATGGCATTCCTGCCACTAGTTGGAGCTGAGGAACATAGGAAATTTCTATGTGGCCGAGCAGAAGTTTTATAAATGAATCACTTGGTGTCCTCAGTGTTTGTCTTCCAGATTGATGCAAACAATTGTGTGTCATAAAGGCTAGTGCTGGGGTTTGAGTATGTGGAAAATTCTGGCTGTTTGCAGTTTGCCAAAGGGGCAAACTTAATGGCCTGTTCGGCTGCCCTCTGGTTGCTACAGAAAGTCAAACTTCCCGCTCAAGGCTGTGAAATCGAACTCCCTCATTGGTTGCTTGAATGCTGTTGGCCACTGCCCTCCTAGCAACCAATGATGCATCCCAGGCCCCTTGGTTTACATACATGAGTGTAAACCAAGGGGTCAGGGATGCTGCTGGCTGATGTCAATGACCAAATATGTCCATAGCCGTATTTGGTCAATGATGTCAGCCAAGTTCCCCAGCATTACTTTTGACATTCCAGCAGCACCGGGGACTGTTAGTTGCTGGAGAGTGAGTGATGGGAGCAGGATTGTTGGGGCAGGTCATTCATTTTCTGTCAGCACAGCCTCCTGAGAACCTGGACAGCCCACCATAGACCCTACACAGCCCACCATAGACCCTACACAGCCCACCATAGACCCCACACAGCCTTCTGAGAACCTGCACAGGCCACCATAGACCCCACAGAGCTCACTATAGACCCTGCACAGCCCACCATAGAATCCGCACAGCCTACCGTAGACCCCGCTCAGCCCACCATAGACCCCGCTCAGCCCACCATAGACACCGCTCAGCCCACCTGGGAACCTGCACAGCCCACCATAGACTCTGTGCAGCCTACCTGAGACCCTGCACATCCTACCTGAGACACTGCACAGCTCAATATAGACCCCAGACAGCGACCTGAGACCCCGCACAGCTTACCATAGATTCTGCACAGCTTACTCAGACGCTGCACAGCCCACCATAGACTTCGCACAGCCCACCTTAGACCTTACACAGCAACCTAAGACCCTGCAAAGCCCACTATAGACCGGCACAGCCTCCTGAGACCCTACATAACCCACCTGAGAACCCGCACAGCCCACCTGAGAATCCGCACAACCCACCTGAGAGCCCACACTGCCCACGTGGGACCCTGCACAGCCCACCTGAGAACCTGCACAGCCCACCATAGACCCCGCAAAGCCCACCCAATACCCTGCACAGCCCACCTGAGAGCCCGCACAGCCCACCATAGCCCCTGTATAGCCCACCATAGATCCCTTACAACCCACCTGAGACCCTGCTTGGCCCACCATAGACCCTGTGCAGCCCACCTGAGACCCTACACATCCTACCTGAGACCCTGCACAGCCTCCTGAGAACCATCACCACCTCCTCTGACACTGCATAGCCCACCTGAGACGCTGCAGAGCCACCATAGATCTCGTACAGCCCACCTGAGACCCATACAGCCTCCCCCCCGAGACCCTGCACAGCCCAGCATAGGCCCCACAAAGCCTACCATAGATTCTCCCCAGCCCACTTGAGAACCTGCACAGCCCAACATAGACCCTGCAAAGCCCACCACAGACCCTGCACAGCCCACCTGAGAACCTGCACAGCCCACCGAAGACCCTCCATGGCCTCCTGAGACCCTGCACAGCCCATAATAGACCCTGCACAGCCCTCCTGAGATCCTGCACAGCCCACCATAGACCCCGCATAGCCCACCATAGACCCTGCACATCCCACCATAGACCCTGCACATCCCACCATAGACCCTGCACAGCCCACCATAGACCCTGTACTGCCCACCTAAAACCCCGCACAGCCCACCATAGACCCTGCACAGCCCACCCGAGAGCCCGCACAGCCCACCATAGACCACATACAGCCAACCTGAGACCCTGTACAGCCCACCTGAGACCCTGCACAGCCCTCCTAAGATCCCGTACAGTCCTGAGACCCCGTTCAGCCTCCTGAGACACTGCATAGCCACATGAGACCCTTCTCAGCCTCTTGAGATCCCACACAGCCTCCTGACACCCTGCACTTCCAGATGAGAGCCTCTGCTGGAAACATCAGGTCGTACCCCTGAGCAGCACAGAGTATGTAGCTTCATATTTTTCTGTATGGAAAATCATCATTTTATACCATGAGATGTTTGGGGGGAGTTTCCTTTTTCTTTTTTTTTTCAATAAAGAACTTTTTATTATGTGTGCCTGTGATTAATTACTTTTTGTGAATGAGTAACCAGGGGTGCTATGATATTCACATGGCATCCCCACCACTAGATGGTGCCAAAGAATTTCCTATGGCCTTCAGCTCCTCTAGTGGCAGGAAATGTCCTAAGGTCAGTGAACGACTGGGCAGAAGTTTTATGACTCATCCCCTTTGCATTCTGCTTTTTTTTATACATAGGATAAGATAAGATTAGAAGAGATCTTTAGGGAGGACTGTAGTGTTTTTTTTGTATCATTTACTGATGGGGGGGTCATAATAATCTGGCCACTCAGTGTATATCTGCATAGTGCCAACCTTCCCGTTTTTTCCCTTTAATGTGAGTGTCTCATATTACAAATAACTTTTATTATTAGCTACCTATTACTTTTATTTTCATTAGTGTTGTTCATTTCTTTACAGTTTAAGCCCTTCACCTTGAGCAGTGATTTAGCGCCTTCCATTAATGACTACTTTGTGAACCTAATGTTCTGTGCACCGCCAATATTATATCATAGTGAGAAGTGAAACACCTTTTGTTGATCAAAATACTATTAATTGTGCTTAATTATATTAGGGCTGCGGAAATTAACGATGAATTACCCGATTAATCGTTAACATTTTTGATCGATTAAAATTATTTTGATCGCTAATGAAAACACTCACCTCTACGCCGGCTTCCGGGTGTCCCGTTGGAGATCTGGTGACGTCACGGACATCAACGTCACCGGACTCCTCCCCCATTCCCTTCGTTAGCCGACGGAGCCACTTGGGGAAGGGGGGAGGAGTTCGGTGATGTTGATGTCCGTGACGTCACCGGACTCCTCCCCCATTCCCTTCGTTAGCCGACGGAGCCACTTGGGCCGGTGAGTTTGCCCAAGAAACTTTCTGCACGAGCGCCAGCCAAGACATTGGCCTATACACATACAGCACAGCAATGAAGTAATAAAATGAACTAGGATCACACTAATACAGCACGTTATTATTCTGAGTCGCCCCACTCAAGCGGCGGCCATATTGAGTGGGGCACGTGAGAATAATAACGTGCTGGATTTGTGCGATCCTAGTTCATTTTATTACTTCATTGCTGTGCTGTATGTCTATAGGCCAATGTAGTTGGATCTGTATGTGCGTTATAATTAATCCAAATTAATCGATTAATCGATTTTAAAAAATTTCGATTAATCGAACACGAACATTTTAATCAGTACCAGCCCTATATTATATCCTTAACTCTTATCTAAATAACTACAGGTGATCTTAAAATTAATCACACAAAAAATCGTGCTAATCACTACATCCTTCCCTTCCTCCCCCCCCTAACACCGCGGACTTCAAGTGGTTTAAAGGAATTGCACATTTTTAATGTTGCCCTTTAAGCTGAACCAAAGTCCCCTCTCCCAGTTTAACATGACTCATGTGTTCGTCAATTTTTCGACCCTCCGTTAAAAACCCCAATAAACACACGGACTGTGCGACATGGATTTTAACGGCCACAGCAGCCCTTTTATTAAACAAACCACTTTAACAATAACCAAAGTAATAAAACCAAATAATATACACAAATAATACTGTAAACGATGGTTGACCTGAGAAGGGGTCTTTGGGTGCCCAACAGCCCAAAAAGGCCTCTCATAACACTCCACCCATGTCCCCAGCCGCACCACAACCAGCTCGAGGACGCTTACTACTTCTGGGTTCCCAAGGGGCCAGGCCCCGCCTTTACAAATCCGGACACAAACAGGGGGAAGCACCCATACCAGCTGAGGGCCCCCCCATTTTTAGGTCGGTACGACTTTGAGAGGATATAGATATGATTTTGGTATGTTTCGGGTTATAAAAGGGTGTTTATGGCCCTTTAAAACTCCGTCCTCCGAGTGAATGAATAACCGGCAGTCGCGGTTTTGTTTGAATGGACGGTGACGATGATTGCTGAGGCTGTAACAGAGTATTCTCCATGGTGACCTTTGCACTCCCAGCGTACGTTATCTCAGTGCTCCTGGAGGCTGCGAAGGATGCAAAGCGATCTGCAAAAGGTGAACGCTTGTGGAGAGACGCTGCCGTACTTCGGATGTTCTCCTGTGCAGCATGCGGCGCCGGTTGTGCCTCTACCTCTTCCTAGTGCTGGCCGCCTACTGCGTCTGCATCAGCCTGCGGGGGAGAAAGACCATCAACCCCTGGTAATGATTTCACTGCCTATACTGCTTATTACCCCCTATGGAGGCAAATCTGATTTATTATTATTAAATGTTCAATAAATCATTAACCTGCAAAATTTGGCAAAATTAAATTATCTAATTATTACCAAAATTTTAATTTTACTCGCCTCCAGGACTTCTCTAGAGTCTCCCCCATTCTGTGGAACTCTTTACCCCAACCTGTCCGTCTTTCTCCCACTCTGACTGCCTTTAGGCGATCCCTTAAGACTCATCTCTTCAGGGAAGCCGATCCCACCGCAAACCTAACCGCTGAAATATCACTTTCTAAAAACAATGTGTGAGCTCATTTAATTGTTAGATTGTTATTAGTGTACTGTTGCTTTAATGTTTGCTAATTTACCTTTTTTTTTTTTTACATTGGCTGTTTTTTTGTAGAAACATAGTCATTTATTTATTTTTTTCAGTTAAAAAAAAAAATACACTTTCAATGAATTTAAAATATATTTGTTAGTCGATTTATATTTCATTTAAAATATAAAAGATGAAAGTTGAAATAAAAAGCCCTTAGTTTTTGTAGAAACACATAAAATGCAATTTATTTTTCAGTAAACATTCACTTTAAATCAATTTAAAATATATTTGTTATTCAATTTATATTTAATTTAAAATATAAAAGATGAAAGTTGAAATAAAAAGCCATTTGTTTTTGTAGAAACATAGCAAATATAATTTATTTCAGTAAAAATTCACTTTAAATTAATTTAAAATATATTTGTTAGTCGATTTATATTTCATTTTAAATATAAAAGATGAAAGTTGAATAAGCCATTTGTTTTTGTGGAAACATGGTAAATACAATTTATTTCAGTAAAAATTCTTGAGGTCAGTTGCTGCAAAAATGTAATTTTTCTTTTTTTTTCTTTTCTTTTTGTTATTGTAATAATCCATGTAGTTAACTTGGAATGTAGGTATATAGCCTGTTGTATAATTTAAGATGTTATTTTCCCTTCTCTTTTTTTTTATTTCTCTTATTTATCAATACATATTGGCTTTTTTTTTTATTCCCGTTGAGGTCAGTCGCTGCAAAAATGTAATTTTTCTTTCTTTTTTTTTCTTTTCTTTTTCTTTTTTTTCTATGGTAATTACCCATGTAGTAAACTTGGTAGGTATATAGCCTGTTGTATACTTTAAGATGGTTTTTTTTCCTTCTCTTTTTTTTTATTTCTCTTATTTATCATTAAGTATTGGCTTTTATTTTGTTTCTGGTCTTCAATAAAAAATAAAGAGTAAAAAAAAAAAAAAAAAATTAAATTGAGTTAAAAAAAAAAGATACCAAACCGAAAAAAAAGGTCACGAAAATTGTCCATAGGCGACGCTTTAGAAGTCTTCGCAGCTCATCGATTTAGAATGAACCTTTGCCGTCAGAGGCCATAGAATGATTGCTTTCGTGCCAGCACAGCGACAACCAATACCAATAAGCGCTGCGCAAAATGTTGGCGCTATATAAATCCTGTATAATAATAATAATATAAGTGGCACAATCGCTGTGTTTGTATGCACGTGCACCTTACATGCACATGAACTTTAATGACATCCCAGTCTTAGTCCGTAGGGTTCAGTATTGGGTTGGCTCCGCCCTTTGCCGCTATAACAGCTCCGCCTCTTCTGGGAAGGCGTCCACAAGGTTTAGGAGTGTGTCTATGGGAATGTTGGACCATTTGTGAGGTACGGATGTTGGAGGAGAAGGCCGGGCTTGCCCAATTCATCCCAAAGGTGTCCCAAAGGAGGTCAGGACTCTGTGCAGGCCAGTCACGTTCCTCCCCCCCAAACTCCCCCATCCATGTCTCTATGGACCTTGCTTTGTGCACTGGTGCGCAGTCATGTTGGAACAGGAAGGGGCCGTCCCCAAACTCCTCCCACAAAGTTGGGAGCATGAAATTGTCCAAAATGTCTTGGTGTGCTGATGCCTTAAGAGTTCCCTTCACTGGAACTAAGGGGCGGAGCCCAACCCCTGAGGAACAACCCCCCCCATAATCCCCCCTCCCCCAAACTTTACACTTGGCACAATGCAGTCAGGCAAGTACCGTTCTCCTGGCAACCACCAAACCCAGACACGCCCATCGGATTGCCAGACAGAGAAGCGTGATTGGTCACTCCAGAGAACACGCCTCCACCTCTCTAGAGTCCAGTGGCGGCGTGCTTTACACCACGGCATCCCACGCTTTGCATTGCACTTGGTGATGTAAGGCTTGGATGCAGCTGCTCGGCCATGGAAACCCATTCCATGAAGCTCTCTACGCACTGTTGTTGTGCCAATCTGAAGGCCACACGCAGTTTGGAGGTCTGTAGCTATTGACTCTGCAGACAGTTGGCGACTTCTGCGCACCGTGCGCTTCAGCATGCGCTGACCCCGCTCTGCCATGTGACGTGGCCGACCACTTCGCGGCTGAGTTGCTGTTGTTCCCGGTTGCTTCCACTTTGTTATAATACCACTAACAGGTGACGCGGAATATTTAGTAGCCAGGAAATGTCACGGAACACCTGAATCCAATGATATGGAGGGGGAGGGGCCTAATACTTTTGGCAATATGGTCTACGTGTAACTCATTATTAAACCCACATTTTCTGTTGGAATAATTTTTAGTACACACAAACACAATGTCATTTTTTGGGGTAAGGTTTATATAAGATGAGGTTGAGTCGAGTAAATAGATCCCAAACATCTCAAGCCTCAAAACTGTGTTCACCCGTGAAATGGCAAAGAGCTATGGAAATACCCCCTATGAAAAGTCGGGCACTTGGTCACGGCGGCATACCTTATCCCGCCGGGTGAACGTCCCCTCCTCTCTCTGCCGGCGTCCATCAGCAAGACGACCGTGCACGTGCGATGACATCACGACAGGGTGTCACCCGGTCTCTGCTCCAGGTGTCACCCAGCCTCGGGACACCCCTCGTGGGGAGTGATGTGATGCCGTCCTCGGTAGGCTCTGTATCTCTCTACCCAGCTTGGTGTCCTGCCCAGCTCCTGGCAACCGATGACGGCACTGGCTGGGATGCCGGTCAAAGGGTCCCAGGTTGCTAAGGGCTGGGCGGGGAGATGTGTACGGCCCTTACACATCCACCCACCCAGCTCTTGGCAATAAGGGACACCCTGGCAGGAAAGGGGATGGCGGGCACACTGCAAACATGCCACTCTGCCTGCTGCTACCCCCTGCCACATGACCCAAAGAGATGCCATCTAAGGCAACAGCCTCAGGCTGCCTCCTTAAAGGAATGGCCCTGGTGAGTGCAAAGCTTGTATTTTATGTACCTGTATAGCCAAAACTTTTTTTTGCTTTCGATGAATTAGGGAATAGTTAGAACTGGGAAATCTTCCAATGGGAACGCTGGTTCCTGCGACAAATATCTAAGAGGGGATTTCCTTCTGCTTTGTCTCATGGACAGGAAGTGAAGGGAAATCTCTCTAATAGCCAGAAGGGAAATGTTTCTACTGCAAGCAGCAACAATGTAAAGCTAAAGTTTAAACTGCTTATATGTGTCCTTCCCGGGTTCCTCTCCCCTCATCAACATGACAATGGGATTTTTATGTAAACCTTTCCGTGAACCCTCATCACCTACCTTATTTTAGTCCCAGTGATGTCATCGCCGGGTTTCTGTGGTTCTTTATGCAATGCAGGAAGACCATGGCTGGTGGGAGGGGGGCTTTACGTAACTTCCTGAAAACATCACAGCGACCTGTCTCAGTAATGTGCTCAAGAGCTCGCAACCCTGATGCAGGCAGTGGGCCGGCTCTTGGGAGGAGTTATAAAAATATGCCTTGATGGAGGTGGGTGTTAGTCTGGGGGAGTGGGCATTTCCCATTTATCTAGGGCAGACTGACCTAAGTAACATGTGCCTGCAATGCTGAGCCCCCCACGACTGAAAGAACTGAAATCCACTGAAGTGGAGGGCCCGGAAGAATCGGGCTCAGGGCCAGATTTCCCACAAGGCCAACCAAGGCCCAGCCTTGGGGCAGCAGGGAGTAGAGGGGCAGCAGGGGTAAATTCCTATCTCCCGACGCCCGGGACATGCAGTTCTGGGCGCCGGGCGGGTAGTTGTTTTCTACATTTAGCCCGGCTTTGGGCAAGCAGAGCTAAATGTACAGCGGGGAAGCCGCCGCTTGTTTTCCACAAGTGATCCCGGCAATGTTGCCGAGATCACTTGTATGCAGCCTGTTAAATCGGGCTGGTAGGAATGGGATAGAAAATGCTGGACTTCCTCCAGCCAGGAATTGAGGCGGGCTCTATCTGACTTGTTGCAGTTTCTAATGCATATTGTGAGTTTCACTCAGGGGGGGAGGAGATCAGCAAACGGGTGTCTTGGTTATACATAACTAATACAACTGATGTTTTCTTAACCCTTTTTTAACCCTTTCAGGAGAACGCATCTTACAAAGAGATTCATTTTTATGTGTAGGAATCTGAGAAAGATCATCTTAAAGAAGTCATTGGATTCGTGAGTATTGTGTTTTACAATAATTATACACGGCCTGGCCAAAATAAAAGTCACACACTCGAACATTTCGTTGGACCTCCTTTAGCTTTGATTACGGCACACATTCGCCAGGGCATCCGTTCGATAATCTTATGCAATGTCACCACATGTATTCTCATCCAACGTTGCATTCATTTTTCACCAAGATCTTGTAGTGATGATGGGAGAGTCGGACCTCTGTGCAAAGTCTTCTCCAGCACATCCCAAAGATTCTCAATGGGGTGAAGGTCTGGAGTCTGTGGTGGCCAATCCATGTGTGACAATGACGTCTCATGCTCCCTGAATCACTCTTCCACAATCTGAGCCCCATGAACCCTGGCATTGTCATCTTGGAATATGTCCAATGTGCCATCAGGGAAGACAAAAATCCATTGATGGTCATTCACCAGATTCTGGTAATATATCCCCCCACTTCCAGGTGCCATTGTAATACCCCCCCTCCTCTCCCAGTGTCATAGTAATATACCCCCCACTTCCAGGTGTCATAGTAATATACCCCCCACTTCCAGGTACCATTATAATACATCCCCCCCACTTTCCGGCGCCCTTGTAATATGCCCTCCACTTCCAGGTGTCACTGTAATATATCCCCCCACTTCCAGGTGTCATTGTAATATATCCCCCCAGAAAAGAGAAAAAAACTAGAAAAAAGTGGTACATGCATGAATCTATAACCAGCCTTTATAGCAGGGCGCACATTGGGAAGGCTTACAACAATACAAAACACAAAAATTCCCCAGCCTCAACCTGCCAGCCAGCCTGCAACCAAACAAGTAGCCCTGTCAACAGTATGCGTTAAAATCAGAGGTTTT
>NW_017306684.1:407287-409297 GCF_000935625.1 Nanorana parkeri | reverse complement strand
TTCTGAACTGAACTAAATAACAAAAAGCAAAAATGAGAATAAAAATAAATAATAATAAATAAAAATTAATAAATATTAAACCATGGCGCAGCAATCTCCCAATGGGAGGGTGGGACTTGCAACGATGTTTCGGGAATCCCCATCCCCCCCTCTTCACAATTGATCAATATAAGGGTGCCCACACACCTTACAATAATCGCGGGAAATCCCGCGATCGTACGATTATCGTAAGGTGTGTGGAACTCTACTACTGTAAGGTCGCACGACTTTAAACTTACGGACATGATCGAAAACCCGTCAAGCATCGTACGATGTTCGGCGGGTGTGTAGCATGTTCATAAGATAAAAGCCGGACGAGCCGGCGCAAGTGCACACTGCCCGTTCGGCATTTCGGTCATTGGAAGCCCGCCCCTCAGAGGGGGCTTGGCTTGCGATCATCGCAAGTACGATCTGCCTATGCAAGATAGGCAGATCGTACGTTTTTTTAAGTACCTTACAACCATGGCAAGACAAAGTCTTGCCATGGTTTCAAGGTGTGTGCCCAGCATTAGACAAACCTGAACCCACTCACTCTTAAACATGAACCTTTTACCTGTTTCATGTCTAAATGAGTCATCAGTAATCTTCTCAAGAGATTAGATAAAGTGTGTCAGGTATTATGAAAGCTTTTTTACTGCTTTTTCCTGTTTGTTGAGAGCCTCCGAAATCTAGAAGTTGTTTTGTTTCCAGGTAACAAGTTCCTTCCTTTTCTCCTTTCCACACAGCATTAACTCTAAAGTGTTCAACGAGTTTTCTAAAACATTGAGGACTTGTCCGTGGGAATACAACCGGTACGAACACAATAAATATAAGTGAGTATCTCCATAACGACTTCCTAATTAAAGTGTATGTATAGTAGACATGCGCACCAGCAAAAAATACGTTTCGTTTTGATTTGGATTTTGCTTTATTTCGTTTCTATTTCGTTTTTCGGAAATTCGTGTCCGAAAGTCGATTCGTTTCGGAATTACCTTATGAGAACTGGAGTGGATCCTCAGCCTGGGGTCCAGTGTGCTGTGATGGAGCTCCATCCATATGTGCATTGTTTGAACAGCTCCCTTGCACGCCCTGTAGAGGTGCCGGGAGCCAGAATGTGACGTCAGTCCAGTCAAGGCACCTCTACAGGGGACGTGTGGGAGCTGTAAGCATGAGTATATATGGATGGAGCTCCCTTATGGCCATAATTGCAGCTCACCACAAGCTGAAATGCAGGACTGGGCAGCATATTTTGAATGGCTGCTCGGCGCGAGAACTGACGGTGCTGCCCTAGGGGGAGGCTGAGGAGTGTCTCACCTAGAAAAGTGGAAGAAGGCATGTGGTGACCCACTGAACATGGGGTCGCGACCCACTTTTGGGTCACGACCCACCAGTTGAGAACCAATGCCATAATACAATCAGCTTTTGACAAAGTCTTTTTGTTCCTCCTTCCATGGATATATGGATAGATAGGAGCCATCATATTGATATATGCCAGCTTTGGCTGGCATCCCAAGTTTTTGAGGGGAGGTTCTGCTTTTCCAGAGGACGCTATCTCAACAATATCAGAAGTCAATATTTAACTGGTCTTTACAGTTCGCTTTGACATCTTGTCAGCCCTTGTTTATTCTCTACACCAATAAGCCATAACATTATGACCACTGAGAGGTGAAGTTAGATAGGAGCCATCATATTGATATATGCCAGCTTTGGCTGGCATCCCAAGTTTTTGAGGGGAGGTTCTGCTTTTCCAGAGGACGCTATCTCAACAATATCAGAAGTCAATATTTAACTGGTCTTTACAGTTCGCTTTGACATCTTGTCAGCCCTTGTTTATTCTCTACACCAATAAGCCATAACATTATGACCACTGAGAGGTGAAGTGACACCTGGAAGTGGGGGGGGATATATTACAATGGCACCTGGAAGTGGGGGGGATATATTACAATGGCACCTTGAAGTGGGGGGGATATATTACAATGACACCTGGAAGTG
>NW_017306684.1:406104-407170 GCF_000935625.1 Nanorana parkeri | reverse complement strand
CACCTGGAAGTGGGGGGGGGTATATTACAATGACACCTGGAAGTGGGGGGGATATATTACAATGACACCTGGAAGTGGGGGGGAATATATTAAAATGACACCTGGAAGTGGGGGGGTATATTACAATGACACTTGGAAGCGAGGGGATATATTAGGCAGGAAGTGAACATTTTGCCCCTAAAGTTGATGTGTTGGAAGCAGAAATAATGTACAAGTGGGAGGATCTGAGTAACTTTGACAAGAGCCAAATTGTGATGTGTAGACGACTGGGTCAAAGCAAACTCCAAAACTGCAGCTCTTGTGGGATGTTCCCGGTCGGCAGGGGTCAGGACCGACCAAAAGTGGTCCAACGAAGCAAAACCGGTAAACTAGCAACAGGGCCATGGGTGGACAAGGCTCACTGATGCACGTGGGAAGTGAAGGAGGCCCCACCACAGGGACTTAAATAATCTGCTGCTAATGGTTTGTAGCAGATTACCTGGGGATACCACAGCACACCTTCAGAAGTCTAGTGGAGTCCATGCTTTGATGGGACAGAGATGTTTTGGCTGCAAACAGGGACCTAGTCAATATAAGGTGGCTGGTCCTAATGTTATGGCTGATCAGTGTACATGCTTTATGGGACATAGAGGTTTGAATATGATGCACGGGTTTTCAGCTGTCTGAGGAATACTTTGTTGGCTGTTTTTGGTAGACATCTTTTAATAATAATTCATCTCCACGTGTATATTCAGAATGTCCATATTTGCTCATAAACTAAGATATGTTGTTGTACTTTAGGATTGCACTTAGTCATCAGTGGCAGTCACATATTAGAGGTTTAGATGTTTTTCTTTTAAGTGTTCTAAACCTTCTCAACCAGAGATTAGCAGAACGATTTCCCAATTTCTGGCACGTGATGGCGTATGATCATCATGCTAATGTTTACATGGTGAGCACGGGTCTTTGCTGACAAATAAAGGCGTTCAGATAGCATTAGGGTTAGTATTAGAGTAAACATTATCGATAGAATTTGGGTTCCTTTGTTCCCTAATATCTCATATCATCATATTCCCAGGCAGGGCCA
>NW_017306684.1:383000-405544 GCF_000935625.1 Nanorana parkeri | reverse complement strand
GAATAACATTGATGATCTGGTTACAATGGCACCTGGAAGTGGGGGGGGGATATATTACAATGGCACCTGGAAGTGGGGGGGATATATTACAATGGCACCTGGAAGTGGGGAGAATATATTACAATGGCACCTTGAAGTGGGGGGGATATATTACAATGACACCTGGAAGTGGGGGGGATATATTACAATGACACCTGGAAGTGGGGGGTATATTTTACAATGACACCTGGAAGTGGGGGGGGAATATATTACAATGACACCTGGAAGTGGGGGGGAATATATTAAAATGACACCTGGAAGTGGGGGGGTATATTACAATGACACTTGGAAGCGAGGGGATATATTAGGCAGGAAGTGAACATTTTGCCCCTAAAGTTGATGTGTTGGAAGCAGAAATAATGTACAAGTGGGAGGATCTGAGTAACTTTGACAAGAGCCAAATTGTGATGTGTAGACGACTGGGTCAAAGCAAACTCCAAAACTGCAGCTCTTGTGGGATGTTCCCGGTCGGCAGGGGTCAGGACCGACCAAAAGTGGTCCAACGAAGCAAAACCGGTAAACTAGCAACAGGGCCATGGGTGGACAAGGCTCACTGATGCACGTGGGAAGTGAAGGAGGCCCCACCACAGGGACTTAAATAATCTGCTGCTAATGGTTTGTAGCAGATTACCTGGGGATACCACAGCACACCTTCAGAAGTCTAGTGGAGTCCATGCTTTGATGGGACAGAGATGTTTTGGCTGCAAACAGGGACCTAGTCAATATAAGGTGGCTGGTCCTAATGTTATGGCTGATCAGTGTACATGCTTTATGGGACATAGAGGTTTGAATATGATGCACGGGTTTTCAGCTGTCTGAGGAATACTTTGTTGGCTGTTTTTGGTAGACATCTTTTAATAATAATTCATCTCCACGTGTATATTCAGAATGTCCATATTTGCTCATAAACTAAGATATGTTGTTGTACTTTAGGATTGCACTTAGTCATCAGTGGCAGTCACATATTAGAGGTTTAGATGTTTTTCTTTTAAGTGTTCTAAACCTTCTCAACCAGAGATTAGCAGAACGATTTCCCAATTTCTGGCACGTGATGGCGTATGATCATCATGCTAATGTTTACATGGTGAGCACGGGTCTTTGCTGACAAATAAAGGCGTTCAGATAGCATTAGGGTTAGTATTAGAGTAAACATTATCGATAGAATTTGGGTTCCTTTGTTCCCTAATATCTCATATCATCATATTCCCAGGCAGGGCCAGATTTACTCTCTCTGCTGCCCCAAGGCCAGGTTCCACAATGCGCCCCCCCCCCTGCCCGCCAACCCCCCCCCCCAATGGACAATGGCAACTGCTCTGCTTCCTGCTCCCCATCCTGAACGAATTGTCCCGGATCCCCCAGAAGAGCGTGGGCCCCCGAAAACCACAGCGGGGAGGGAGGCGGCCAGCGAGGAGAGTGACAGCCAGCGGGGTCAGAGGTAGCCTTTGGGGGCAGTGGGGGAATGGACTGGACTGCAGGCTGCTTACAAGTGATTTTGGCCGCATTGCTGAGATCACTTGTACAAAACAAGCGGCAGCTTCCCCGCTCTACATTTAGCTCTGCCTGCCCAAAGCTGGGCTAAATGTAGAAATAAACTACCTGCCCGGCACCCAGAACTGCATGTCCCAGACATCGGGCGATAGGAATTCCACACCCTTGCTGCCTCTCTACTCCCTGCTGCCCCGAGGCCGGGCCTCTGTGGCCTTGTGGGAAATCCAGCCCTGTTCCCAGGTAATGAAGGGCTGTGTTTTCATGCAAGAACACGTACTAGATAGTTTAAATGAAACTCTGGGGAGCCAACTAAAGCTCACCAACAAAATCTGAATTTTGTCTTTAACATTTGTGCAAAGTAGCAAAACGAAATCTCCTAATTTCCTATACCCAGTTTTTGACTCTATAAACATCTTCATAAAATGGCTAGAGTTTGACTATAAGCATCCATGTTTTGAGAGGAGTGTCACATTTTAAGAGCACCAGTATAGAAGCTCCCGTTGTTTCAAATAGGGATGCACTGATACAAAGTACCGTACTCGGTACAAGCACAGATACTCTTCGGGCTCCAAGACTAGACTAGAGAAACATTCAATAGTTAGGAGGCCGCTGTCAGTTGTAAGGAGCACACAGAGCTCCCGGGATTTGTACATCTCTGTCTTAATGTATGATTTTGTTTTTATAAACATATATAAAGGGATGCACCGATACCATTTGTGCGAGTACGAGTACGGATACTTGCCCAAGTCCTCACAGATACAAGTACTGATACATTTTTGTTTAGTGTCATGTGACAGTTTTTCTAAAACAATACAGACTAATGATTTCAGGACAGTGGTTGAGCGCCAGAGCCAGGTCCCAGCTGCAACCGCTGAAACCCTGGGAGTTCTCATGAAAATGCCAAGTATCGGCACTGGTATCTGAACTGGTATCGGTGCATCCCTAATTTTAAAGAACAATATGGAGGGGGGGGGGGGAGTATGCGTCTTGTTATTACATGGACAATGTACCATGGATTAAACAACAACAGCAGCTGTTCTAAACTGTGATTCTTTGACAGACTGGCATTAGGAAAGTGCTGCAATGCACAACACATGCTACTGGCCACCCAGGATAATGCTCCTCTCGGACGTATTCTAACATATGAGACAAACCTCAGCCATACAATTGGAGTGAATGAGCATATCTTCCAGATGCTGCCAAAGGTAAATCATTTATCGTGTATCGCCGAACTGACGATAGTGAAATTACTGGATTTGATCAGAACATTTTCTTCTGCCGATAACATGAGGGTGGTCACAGCCAAATAGTTGGTAAGGGTGCTGAATAGTGGGCCTCCTCCGTGAACGGGAAAGTAAAAAATAGTTAGGCTGGGCACACACCTTACAACCATGGCAAGACTTTTGTCTTGCCATGGTTGTAAGGTAATTAAAAAAACGTACGATCTGCCCATCTTGGACAGGCAGATCGTACTCGCGATGATCGCAAGCCGCGCCCCCCCTGAGGGGCGGGCTTCCGATGACCGCAATGCCGAAAGGGCAGTGTGCACTTGCGCACACCGGCCCGTCTGGCTTTTATCTTACGAACATGCTACACACCCGCCGAACATCGTACGATGCTCGGCGGTTTTTCGAACAACTTACTACTGTAAGGTCGCACGGCTTCCACATACCTTACGATAATCGCGCGATCACGGGATTTCCCGCGATTATCGTAAGGTGTGTGGGCACCGTCTGACGACTTTAAAGGGAAATTTTATGATCTTGATCTTAAAAAAATTCCTTTTTATGGTGAATCCAGCAAGTCTATCTTTTAAACAGACCCACTGTATGTCTTTACCCATGGCATTTACAAAAGTGTTAGGTAGGCTGATTTGGCTTGCAATCCTTAGGGTGGGGTGGTTTCCGAATTCCATGCTTCGGTTTCTCTGTAAATGGTCTGTTGATTTGGCTCAGCTGGACCGAACTAGGCTGTTTCAGAGTGTGTGTCGGATATGAGGTCCAGAAGAAGCTGCAAAAGCTAAAGGTTGCTGCACTCAGGGTCCCTTCACACCACATCCAGATCATCTCCAGACCAGACCAGATTGTTTCCGGACCCAAAATCCATCTTAATGCATCCCTATGCTATTTGTGGCCTCTGTTCACACCAGCGCAGTCCGTTCCAGACCAGACCTGAAAAATACTGCATGACTCATTTTGTCTGGTCTGGAATTGTTAGGGAAGGAGCGAAGTTCCCCTGTTTGCTGGATTGGAACCCAATAGCAGGGAACAATCCCAGAAGGAGAGTCCAGCCTGAGGTACAAGAAAGGATAATCCAAAATGCGTTGTCAGAGTACAGTCTGGGTCGAGGCAGGCAGCGAGTATCATAAACGGTGAGGCAAGCCAGGGGTCGATAACCAGGAGATCCGAATAGCAGGGAAGGGAGGCAGGAAACAGGAAATGAGGCGTTGTAGCTGCTATGGGTACGGCAGAATAACTCAGCAACAAGTCTTGGCTCTGGCTGGAATTTAAACCCAGCAGGGGCCAGTGACGCCCCCCGTTGTCTGGGCTACCAGAAAGCCACAGGTCCCTGCGAACCAATGGGACAGCTGGGAGGGAAGGAGTGCTCGCAAAGCCCTCCCCGGCAATGACCAGCACCCAAAGCGACTAAGAAACCACGGCAGTGCCACATGCAGTGCCAGATCTGGTCCCGGAAAATGGTGTGAACCCGCCCTAAGGGCCAGTATTATAGGAACCAGCTGCTAGATTGCTGCTGCTCCCCAAAGAGGAACCCCATCTGAAATAAGGGAATTGTTCAGGACTTGGAACTTGTTCTGGACTCAGTTGAGCAGAAATGTATTTGCATAGTTTGTATGGTTTTTATAGATGAAATTCTCAAAGTGCTTTTGATCATTAAAGATTAGATTTTTTTGGAACCATATATACAGAAAATGTCCAACAAATTTCAGAATTAAATTCTTTTTCCAGGGCTAAGGCTTGGAAACGTGGGTTTGTCTATAGGCGATCCACACAGACAGCAGAGCAGCAGTTATTTTCTTTTCGATTTACTCTGTTTGATTGAAACCTTGGGCAGAACCACTGGATAAGGTCACTGCTCTGACATGAGCTATAGTTTGAGCTGTGAAAAACAATATTGTGCCGAGCTAATAATCATACACATCTAATAAATAGAAACATATATAAATGAGTCACATATATGAGCCTTCAAAGAAATGAGGCATAGAAAATATCTACACACAGACAAAAAAAAAGCAATATAGACAATAAAGAGTCCCGGGAAAAAACAAAAGCAAATAATGGTGATTGTGCAAGAAAATTCCTCAGATGATTTGCAGCCAATCTGCATGTAACTCTCAGGTAAGGATAATCACACAATGCAGGCCCACCTTCACCTCCACCCAATGAGTGATGACAAGTGAGTGCTCACCTGGGGAGCCCACATAGCTAGGTCAAATGCGCTTTTTCCCTTCTTAATGGGGGAGAGAAGCCCATGCACAGAAAAAGCGATAAGGTCTCCTCAGATCACAGGTACCAGTATAAATCACCGGACTCCTCCCCCCTTCCCTTCGTTAGCCGACGGAGCCACTTGGGTCGGTGAGTTTGCCCAAGAAACTTTCTGCACGAGCGCCAGCCGCGGCATTGGCCTATACACATACAGCACAGCAATGAAGTAATAAAATGAACTAGGATCACACTAATCCAGCACGTTATTAATCTGACGTGCCCCACTCAATATGGCCGCCGCTTGAGTGGGGCAACTCAGAATAATAACGTGCTGGATTAGTGTGATCCTAGTTCATTTTATTACTTCATTGCTGTGCTGTATGTGTATAGGCCAATGTAGTTGGATCTGTATGTGCGTTATAATTAATCAAAATTAATCGATTAAAAAAAAATTCAATTAATCGAACACGAAAATTTTAATCAGTAACAGCCCTAAATTTATTCGATGTGTATGATTATTAGCTCGGCACAATATTGTTTTTCACATTTTCCAGATATTTAGTTATATCCTTAGTGCTTGGTAGCTCTTATTTTTACATTACACTTACTGGAGCTGATCACCTTTATTGTTTACTTATAGTTTGAGCTACTGATCTCAATAAACAAAAACATTTTGGTCCTTTAAAGGTGTTGGGAGACAGTGGAGAACACAATAAAAGGGCCTAGAGCTTCACTTTCAGGAGAATGGAAACTATATATGTTTGTAATTCTTAACACCAGAAGATAACATGCGCATTCCTGCTGATGTATTATTCTTTTCTATGTGCTTTTAGATTACTCCTTTCCTCAGGAAACCCTTCAACACCTGTGCTGTGGTCGGCAATGGTGGCATTTTACAGAACAGTTCCTGCGGGGAGGAAATTGACAGCATGGATTTTGTGTTCAGGTGAGGAACCAGGCTGTCCTAGACCTAGAGTAGAAAATGCACCATTAGAATGTTCAGTGCACCACAGCAGGTTTTAAGCCAGGGCTTTATGAACCCCCTAATAGTACCTCTAGAGATTACCTCATAGGCTGCATACAATATAGGCCGTCCTTGATAACAGGTTTATACAATCAGATTGAGCCTCCACTTCGACAATGGTCATGCTTCTGTATGGTTGTCATAGAGGGTGAGCATTGTCATTAAAGTAAAGTCTCAAACTGCTTCTAATCATTAAAAATCTAATTTATTTGGAACCACATATACAGAAAATAGCCATCTCATTTTGGGATTGCCTTCCTTCTTCAGGGCTATGACTTGGAAACATGGGTCTGTCTGTGGCGGATTGATGGAGCCAGGTAGGATACCTCAAATGAGGCCATGCCTCATCAGCCTGGGTACATTCTTTGACTAATGGACTCTGGATCTCTTTCAAGTTGAGCAGTCATAGGGAAACCCACTCTACAAGGTCCAGCACTACCTCATGTATTCAAACCAATGTCAAATATCTATTTACAGTCACCCATTCTGGATTTTTTGAGACATAATCTCCTGTCTAGGGTAACAGCATATGTCTACTCCCATGTGAAGATGATTTAATGGGCATGTTTAAAAAAGCTGGTTCCTTACTCTCTCCAGCACACTCTTCAGAGAGAGGCAGCACCGGGACTGCTCAATGGTCCACCACACTGCCCAATGATAAGCAGCACCGTAGTGCCCAAAGCTCCACAACACTGCCCAAAGATAAGCAGCACCGGAGTGCCCAATGCTCCACCACACAGCCCAGAGATAAGCAGCACCCAGAGTGCCCAATGCTCCATCACACTGCCCAAAGATAAGCAGCACCCGGGGTGCCCAATTCTCCACCACACTCCCCAGAGATAAGCAGAACCTGGAGTGCCCTATGCTCCACCACACTCCCCAGAGATAAGCAGCACCCAGAGTGCCCAATGCTCCATCATACTGCCCAAAGATAAGCAGCACCTGGGGTGCCAAATTCTCCACCACAGTCCCCAGGGATAAGCAGAACCTGGAGTGCCCTATCCTCCACCACACTGCCCAGAGATAAGCAGCACCAGGAGTGCCCTATGCTCCACCACACTTCCCAGAGATAAGCAGCAACCGGAGTGCTCAATTCTCTACCACACTGCCCAGAGATATGCAGAATTGTAGTGCCCAATGCTCTACAACACTGCCCAGAGATAAGCAGCACTGGAGTGCCCAATGCTCCACCACACTGCCCAGAGATAAGCAGCACCCAGAGTGCCCAATGCTCCACCACACTCCCCAGAGATAAGCAGCACCCGGAGTGCCCAATGCTCTTCTTTCTTTGGATCTTCATAGACAAGGTTGTGATAGTCCAGCTAAGCATATATGTGACCCCAGGCAATCATATGTTTGGCTCACTCAAGGTATCCTACCTGGCTCCACCAATCCACAGCAGACAGACCCACTGTCAAAGTCTTAGCCTTGAAAAATATATTTAAAATATGGGCTTGTAGAGAAATGTGAATGTCCAGTTTTTTAATAATAATTTTTGTACTATTTGGTTGAATATTTTTAATGGTCTCACAAAAGTGCATGGACAGCCCTAATGGAACACAATGATAAATATACCAACAGGGATAATAAGCCTTTCCCACTCTACACATCAGTAAAAAAAACAAAAAAACAAAGATTTGGGCCATAAATACCCTTTAAAGAGAAATAATAATGGTTTTGTTCCAATTTTTTTTTCTTTTTCTTTTCTTTTTTTGTCTGGCGTAAGCCTTTGTGAACAGTTCTCTTTAGGTGAGGTTCCAATATCAGCCACAGCTCCTAATCATTGCAGGACATTATCTTTTATCTGAAGTGGAAAAATAAAAGAAAATAAGCCACCTGGCTATCTATACTACTTAATTATTATTAGAGAAGTTTATGGACTGGCTGTAGAGTGGTCACATAGAATGTCCATACATTGCTGCACTTTGCCCGTTGCCTGACAATATGTTATCAGTTCCGGAAAAAAAATACCATCATGTTATTTCCATACGTTTTCACCTTTTCTCTCCAATCTGTTACAGGCTTAATCTGCCTCCTCTTAATCTGGTAGAAGACATTGGTACAAAGTCCCATCTCGTCACTGCTAACCCAAGCATTCTGATACAAAAGTGAGAGGATTTTCTTTGACATAAGGGTTTTGAAAGAAAATGTAATTATTTAAGGGACACTGTGATGGTGTCTCTACAAAAAATGATCACCCCACCCCTCCCCAGGCTTAGTGATCGGCTGTTAGACCTGGAGAGATGGAGGTCACAGGCTCCTCCATGCCTTGAAGTGCCAGCTATTGAAGCTGAGGGGGCATTGGTAAGGTTACTATAATGGGGTGGGGTGAGCTTTGCAGAGAAATCGTCACTTTGCCTTACATGGACAAGGTGACAGCTTCTCTTTTATAGTGTGCATTATTAACAAGTCTATAGGTTCATAATATACTGCTATGTAATACAGCCTCATCAGCCAAAAGGGAAGGGAGGACTTGAAGGTAAAGGGGAGGCAGAGTAGAAGTTGGCTATAGAAAACTGGGAGAAGAGCACAGGAGAAATAACCACCTATTCAGGTGCATGGAGACCTCTAAGGTTCTGGGGCAAATACCAGGCTGAGGCTGCTAATTCCTGTAAATGGTCTCAGGACCTCAACATCTAGACCATTTAACCACTGAAAAAAATCAAAGGGTCTCTTATATAAAATTATAAAATTACCTTCTCCCACTCATGTCCGCCATAGGTGGACCTTTTTCCCCATGGGACCAATCATAAGGACCCTTTTCATGCTGATGCCAATGACAGGGTGCCCTTCCCTCACAAACGCAAATGGCAAATGATAGAGAGCCCTTTTCTTATTGATACCAATGATACAGGTCCTTTATTCATTGCCATCTACCACTACTGGCATTAAACAAAGGACCCTTCTTTCACTGGCACCAATGATAGGTGTCCTTCTCACACAGACATGAACGATAGGAGGCCCTTGCCTCACTGACACCAATGATAAGGAGCCTTTCTGCTACTGTCATCAACCCAAGGGGGCCCTTCTCCCACGGTCATTAATAACAAGGGGCCTTTTTGCTATTGACACCAAGGATAGGGGGCCCTTCTTCCACTGACATCAATGATAGGTTTATGAACAAAAGAGGCCTAACAGCACACTATGTGGTTCATGGCAAAAAGTAGGAATGGTTTATCTAGAGATGACGTGGCTCGATAGTCATGGATTAGTCCCAGTGAGCATGGCGATAGAGGGTTTAGCCCCATTGCCATGGCAACAGACAGTTTAGCCCTTGTTGCTATTCCATCCTGTTTCCATGGTGATCAGACCATTGCCACTGCGACTTGGTGATCTGCCCATTGCCGTGGAAACAGAGGGATTCATTAATTTACTCATTTTGACCAAGGGGTGTGTCCATTTCCATAGGGGATATGTCCCATTGTCGTTGTCCCCGAGAAATCTGCCTAGTTTCCAGGGAAACTAAAGGATTCATTCTCTCACCATGGTCAGCACAGATTCCACCCAATTGACATAGCGGTGGAGGGATCCACATATGGTAAAAGATGGTTGGGCCCCATTGCCATCATGACCAAAGGATGCACCACATTGTCATAGTCATCGTAAAAAATCTGGCCTCTTGTCATAGCAACAGGACAGATGTATTGAGTCGGCTTAGCAATCAGGCCTGTTGCCATGGTGACCAAGTAATCATGCCCATTGCAATGGTGACTCAAGAATGGGGCTCTCTTCATGGCAACGTAGGGTTCGATGTGACTGCTATGTAGGTGGAGGAATTACCCCATTACCATGGTAACAAAGCATTTGGCCCATTGCCACGACAATTAAAGAATGTTCCTTTGTCATGGCAATGGAAGGACTGGTAATATTGCTCTTAGTGACGGAATGATCAAGCCAGTCCATTTTTTTTGAGGGGGGATTTCCTTTTTTCCCCCATTTATAAAGTAAATGCATTTCTCTTCACTTAGTAACTGGCCTCTCTATACTTAAAGGTTTGAAAGGCTGTATGGAAGACGGAAGTCATTCATCAAACTTGTCAAAGGTTACGGACCCGCAATGATCATACTGCCAGGTTTCTCCTACAGGAGCCTAACGGCGCTTTCCTTCCGGGCCTTGTACACGGTAGAAGACTTTGATTTGGAAAACAAAGTTGCGTTCTTCCATCCAGAGTATCTCAGGAACCTTTCCAGCTACTGGAGAGAGAAGGGCGTTAAGGCCAAGCGTCTGTCTTCAGGGCTCATGCTGGTCAGTGCTGCCATTGAACTCTGCAACAAAGTCAACCTCTACGGATTTTGGCCCTTTTCTAACGACACGGAAGGGAATGCGATCTCTCACCACTATTATGATGACATAAATCCCAAACCCGGCTTCCACTCCATGCCCGATGAGTTCTATAACTACATGAAAATGCATGCAATGGGAGCGCTCCATCTGCAAGTCGGGAAGTGTTAAATGTATAGCTTATGGAGTTCATATAAACCTTGATTACACTTTGAGGTGCAGTCATTGTCATGTGCCATGAAAGGTCTGTTTACAGTGTTTACCCACAGTATTTTTTTTTTCACAATAAAATAGTCACGATACATTTTTGAGAATTGACAGCTGAGGTCATTGTCTGGGCCTTTTTTTAAAACACGCATCAAAACATTTTGCTGATGCACTACTGTATATCAGTGACGTGGTGTACCTCATGTTCCAGGTGAGGCATTCTCCAGCACGTCCCGTCGCCGGCCCAAAGCCCCGCCCCCTGTCAACCAAAGCCCCGCCACACGACCAAAGCTCCACCCCCAACCCGTCCCCACGCTAGTGGAAGGGAGGAGACAGGGAGGAGCCTCCCTGTCCCTCACTTGCTCATCCCTGCTGAGGCATCGAGATCGATGGCCTCAGTGGGGGGTTTTTCTTTCTTTTTTTGATTGGACAGCTTGGACCAATGGCGCTTTGCCATTGGTCCAAGCCATCCACAGAGCTCATGCCTCTAACACAGAGTAGAGGCTGTGATAGCACTGGCTTCAATAGTTAGGTTACACAAGCAGTGGGGAAGCCCGCTGCTGTGTAACCTAATTACCTGTCAAAAGCCGAATGCAGCGCTGCCTGTAATTAACACCCAGCGCTCCATCCATGGCAGGTTACACAGCGGGGAGGATTTCCCTGCTGTGTAACCTGTTAGATGCCGATCTGAATAGAGAAAAAGCTGTCAGCTTTAGACTTCAAGCTGACAGCTTTTCCCTCCATAATACTAGGTGAGGCTCCGGCCCACCTGCCTCCCCTGACCGCACGTCCCTGCTGTATATGACCAAAGCTTTGTGGACACCTGACCACTAAATCTACATGTATGGTCAAAGAGTATAATAAGACCGCCTCCAAATTCCTTAATAAATTGTAGGGATGCACCAATGCCAGTATCGGTATCGGTGCCGATACTTAGACATGTGCATAACAAAAAAAATTGTTTTCAGACGAAACAAATGAAAACGAAAAATGTTTTCATTCTTTTCGTCAAAAGAACAAATTTTGATGTAGCTTAGGATTCGGAGGCAACAATCCTCCGAATTCGAAACCGCACACTGAAATCGCAGAACGAGCGGTGACCATATTGGCCGCCGGCGCGTTCTGCCATTTTGGAGTAGATCTTGGTATACACCGAGATTGCAGCTCCTGCTGTGACGATAATGGGGTTGGATGCTGCATATAAAAAATAGCATTCTCTTGTCCCGCCAGTTCAGAGCAAATGCAGGCCTTCATTTAGTCATTTGCCAGGTCCCACCACATTCCACAGAGCAGAGATCTGCTTATCTGGCCTGTGATCTTTATTGCCCCAGTGAGAGAGCAAAAACAACCTTTTAAAACCTTTTATAGCTGTGCCTAATTAAAGGCATGTCACCACTAGGCATTCATCTATGACCAGTGGACAAGTTGATAAACACAAGCGGTTCTGGTAGAGGTAATGACCCAGGTGACCCCGCATTCACCCGAAAGTCATAAACCTGAGTACACTATCAGCTCCATTTCATAATTTGGAATTGGACAGTGATAGTGTAAACTCCTGCTTTCCATCCCCAGCCCTGACCTAGGGGCCGGCTCTGTGACACCCCCTAGAGGGGCTGACAAAAAGATGCTTAATGTAGCTATAGGTGGCTCTTGCTTTGAAACATCAAGGAAGGAACTCCAGCAACATCAAGAAGTCTTAACATCGCAGAAAAGAAGATCCCCTTAAATCTCTGAACATCATCTGCTGAAAGCTTGCTTGACGAAGAGCCCTTCAGACTTCTCTTTTGCTTATTAAACTCTGAACTCAGAAGTCCTAAAACCAGGACTGTTAAGTAGTCCCCTTTTATTCCCTTTTATTTTTATTGTTGTATATATATTTTGTCTCTTTTTCTGTATATTTTCTGCACCGTTTCTTTTTATTTTTAAAATTGCTGTACTATTATGACATTTTGTGAGACATTAATAAAGTTTTTTTTTAAAGATCAATACAAACAATCTAGTATCATGCTAGGTGCGCCTGTGTAAAACGTTAGTGGGGTCATTTGGTGTATCAATATCCATTATGTGCTTTCATCTGTGTCCATACATATTGCAGAAATGCTGAATTGAAGGCCAAGCCCACCAGATATGTAGTAAAGTTCCAGTTTGACCGCACCCTCCCCAACACAACTTAAATAGTCCTAAGGCATGAGGGGGGGTCCAATACCAGCAGGTTAGAAGTTTGTAACAAGTTTCCTGCATCTTGAAGAGCAACAGAAGATTTATGAGTAAAGCGAAAGATATGGGTTAGATGGTCGTCTGTAAAGTGGCACCCCAAGTCTCTCTCCCATTCCCGAATGAATCTTAAGCAATCCTTTGATATCTTTGATAATAGCACTTCATAAAAGAGGGATACGAGTCTACCAGGAGAGTTGGAAGCTGCACATAGACATTCAAAAGGGGTGAGGGAGGACGTGGGTCTGAAATTACAGGACTGTGGTGCCAAACAAGTGTTGCAATTGCCTAAACCACTACTCCTCTTTAGGAAAGCGCCCATATCTTTCTCTGATCTCATCAAGGGGTATCAACTTATTCTGCCTAAGGAATTTACTACATCTGTAATCACCACTTAATTCCCATTGTTTAAAGAAAGGTATTTTCCCCTGGGGAGAAACCTTAGAAACCCCCCCCCCCAGGGAGACAGCGGAGATGGTGAAGGGGCAAAAGCTCCTATATTATTTAATATGTCCCACAGCTTGAGAGTTTGGTGAGTCAAAGGGGGGGTGTGGTATCAGACAGGCCATAGAATTCCTGGGACCACCAAGGGGCATGAGCGAGTTTTCTACCTGCCATCAATTTTTCCATGGAAACCCATAGTTTTGAGGAGACGGGGAAATGCCAATTCATGATCCACTGAAGCGAAATAGCTTTATAGTACAGATGGACATCAGGAAGCACCAAGCCCCCCGCATTTTTTGTCCACCTCAATATTTTGTATGCAATCCGTGGCCATTTAACATATTACTCGAAAGAAAACTTAAGAACAGACTATGGATCCTGTTAAAAAAATATTTAGGAAGTGAGATAGGGATCGTTTGTAAGGAGAAAAGGACACGGGGCAAAACAGTAATTTTCAGAATATTAATTCTGCCAAGCCAACTAAAGGATGCTCAGTCCCAGCTAGCCAGATCATTTTGGACTCTATGGAACAAAGGTTAAAATTTGTAAATATTTAAGCGATTACAATGGTCTGTTAACTGGATACCTAAATATCGGATAGCATTAGAGGGCCAGAAGAACAGAAAGCTCTGCTGCTATTGCTTAGAGGGGGTGGGCTGGTATAGTAATGGGCAACATTCTGATTTGTGTCGGTTAATCTTAAAGTTGGAGTGGGCTACAAAACATAGGCAGAACTTCTAGAGAATTGCATGTCAGTAGGGATGTTCAGATACCAAGTACCGTACTCTGTACAAGTACAAGTACATGTACAGATACTTTTCCAGCTCCAGGACTAGACTAGAGAAAAAATCAAAAGTTAGGAGGCGGCTGTCATGTGTAAGGAGCACACGTAGCTCCTGGGATTTGTACATCTCTGTTTTAATGTATGATTTTGTTTTTATAAATATATAAAGGGATGCAATGATACTAGTTTTTCAACTACAAGTACTGATACTTGTCCAAGAACTCCTAGATACAAGTACTGATACGTTTTTGTTTATTGTCATGTGACAGTTTTTCTAAAACAATACAGACTAATGATTTCAGGACAGTGGTGGACGCCAGAGCCAGGTCCCAGCTGCAACCGCTGCCACCCTGGTAGTTCTCATGAAAATGCCAAGTATCGGCACTGGTATCTGAACATCCCTACATGTCAGGATCAGGAAGCATATCTAAAACATCAAAAAAAGATACAAATACCCCTATGTGTCCAAACATTTTGCCGTAAAACATCAGAAGAATCCAAAAGGATTAGAATTCTGCGGGATGAAAAAAGGATTTGGACATAGGAGATGACCAAACGAAATAAGAGCGTTCTCTAAACAAGAGGGAAAGTGGATTTTTAATGCGAAAACGCTACATGGACTCAATTTTGAGTTTGATTTAAATTCTTGTAATAATAATTCAAGATATTATAACATTTTTCCCCTCTCTTGCAAGTTCTCATTTTGGTATTGTATATACAGTATTTATTACTCCCCCTTATATCTTATTTATTTTATGTTAACATATATATTTAATTTTTATGTAGTTTATGTGTATATATATACATATATACTGCTATTCACAAGCTAAGAGCTATGGGCATAGATGGAAGGGTGTGTACATGGATAGAGAACTGGCTAAAGGAACGGGTACAGAGAGTATCAATAAATGGCGCCCTTTCATATTGGGCTAGTGTTATTAGCGGTGTGCCTCAGGGTTCTGTGCTGGGACCGATGCTTTTCAACCTGTTTATCAACGACATCGGGGACGGAGTAAACAGCGATATCTCAGTGTTTGCTGATGATACCAAAATTGGGAGGGTAATAGAAACAAACCAAGATAGTATAACTTTACAAGAGGATCTGGATAAAATAGGGGAGTGGGCAACTTTATGGCAGATGCAGTTTAATGTTGATAAATGCAAAGTTATGCACTTCGGGACAAAAAACACGCAAATTGGTTACACAATAATGGGTATGCCGCTAGGGAAGTCTGAAATGGAGAAAGATTTGGGGGTCACTGTAGACCATAAACTCAATAATAGATTACAATGCCAGGTTGCGGTAAGCAAAGCTAGTAGAGTTCTGTCCTGCATCAAGAAGGGAATGTCTTGCAGGGATAAGTCTATAATATTGCCACTCTACACATCACTGGTTCGGCCTCACCTGGAGTATGCGGTGCAGTTTTGGGCACCGGTACACAGAGGGGATGTCCTTGAACTGGAGAAAGTCCAGCGAAGGGCGACCAAACTCATCAAAGGGATGGAGGACCAGAGCTATGAGACACGGTTACTAAATTTAAATATGTTCACGCTGGAACTAAGGAGATTAAGGGGGGACATGATTTTCACATACAAAATGTTCCATAGTCATAGCAACATTAGCAATAAACTCTTCACGATAAATTCCGTAACAAAGACTAGAGGACACCACCTAAAACTGGTAGAAAAAAAATTCAAACACAAGGGGCGTAGGGGATTCTTCTCAGTTCGCGCGGTTAGGGTCTGGAACTCACTGCCGCAAGCAGTGATTTCAGCTAATAGTCTGGAATCATTCAAGAGGCTTTTGGACGATTTCCTGAGAAACGGTAATATACAGGGGTACAAGTACTCCTAAAAGCGAGATGACGCGAGGATCTTTACACCCACACACACACACAATGGGTTGGACTTGATGGACATATGTCTTTATTCAACCTCAAATACTATGTAACTATATGTAACTATGTATATATATATATACACATTTGGTATATATGTGTAAATATATCGGTATTTCTATAATATGTTTGTTACATTTAATTTGTAATTATAGACATGATATTGAATGACAGTTTAATATATATTATGATTATTACACTTCCTGAGCGTCCATGGTGGACTGTCATTCGGGCTCAACACATGATTTATGTTTAGGATCTTAAGTTATATGCATACATTTTTGATATGTCAGTTATTTCTTGTTGGATGTCGCATTGTTTTTATTGTTCATTTATACCTTTTATTTAATATTTTATCAAATTTACATCATTATTGTTTATATTTTTCTACAAGGATTGGTGTATCTAGACTGGAAGCAAGAGTGTCATGTTTAATTAGCCAGAAGCATTCCTTAGCATGGAATTCATTGATGACATAGAAGTAGAAATAGTGGGGAGTTTTTGCTGGTTCTCATGACCGGTCCTGGCTGCTTTGCTGCGGGTAGTATCTGACATTGGAACAGAACATTTATGTGTTTTTAGACAGATGATTTATGTGAGATTGTTTTTTATCTTTTTAATAAGGTGTTTTATACGGGTTATACTATGTGGCATCCCTTCTATTTCTATCTGAGTGCCGATATCTCCAAGTGACTCTGGAAAACAATATTGCTGGGTCAACAGCTGCTGGCCACCACTTTAAAGCTCAGAGGGGAGGCTCTTGTATTAGTTGTGGTCATAAAGATAAGGTCACAGCCTTACGTGTTTTTTTTTTGGTTATGGAGTCACAGAGAGCACGTTTGTTTACACGGCAAGGAGCAGCGGCATTAAGTGAAGCGGACTTACATTTTGGATCACAGAAGGACAGTTTTTTCAGCACTGAAGGACTTCTTTTGCACAGAATATATGTTTAGCCTTTTCTGTACTTAAGGGTGATTGTATGTATATATACTATGTATATAGATTGTGTATACAGTACTTTAGTGGTAGCTGCTCCATATAGACTTTTTTTTCCTAAGTCCAGCGCAGGAAAAACATTTCTAATATAATCTTGAAGTTGGATAACGGTCCTTAAATTGGTGAATGGTGAAATGGTGATAGTAAATTGGGTAAGGCGATTAAGGGGTCTGTGACCAAAAAAAAAAGAGTACATCGTCTGCATATACTGATTTTCTTGAGGACCAACATGTAACACCCGGATTATCCAAATTACTCCAAATCTTCCGAAAGAGTGGTTCCAAGGTAAGGGTGAATAGTAAAGGGGATAAAGGACATCTCTGGCATGTGCTATTCCGAATAGTAAAGGGGGTAGAAAAGGTGCCATGGACCTTTACTTTCGTGGGAGGCTCACTATAAAGGGCTGGAATCCAGCTCAATACGCATTGGCCAAATCTCAATGATGACCATACTTCCATCAGAAATGCCCAGTCCGCCCCGCCGAAAGCCTTCTCTGCGTCCGTTGACTGGAGTAGACATGGAGGGAGAGAAGACGGCAACAGTTTCAATGGATAGTCTGAATCTGAGCCTCCACTTATAAAGCCAACTTAGCAATGGCCATACTTCTAAACGGTTGTCAACGAGGGTGAGCAGCACCATTAAAGTAACGTCTTAAAGGAGAACTATGGGGCAACCTGTTTTTACCCATAGTTGTCTACAGGGTCAAGGGAGGACATATACTAATGTCCTCCGGTGACCCAAAACTAAGCACATAGTGGGCTATTGCCAACTATATACTGAGAGTGCAGAGCTGCGCCGTAGCTGGGACGCATCATCACACTACTGTCGAGATCCACCCCACTGGCTGATTGACAGCTGGCTCTGCCTCTCTAAAAGCATAGCAAGATGTGCCCACCCCCTCCCCATCCGTTTCTCCAATCAGTGCTGGAAAAATGGGGGAAATCCCTGCGGGGAGTGGTGACTGAAAATCACTGCTCACTGCAGGGAGAGGATCTGGAAGTCAGTGATCAGCGATATTTGTTCGCTATCTTCCCTATCAATAGAGTTGACCTGTAACAACGTCAGTGTCACAGGTCGGCTTGAATTATGGGGATGAGTCTTTTTCGCTCATCCCAAAATTCCCCTTTAAACTGCTTCAAATCATTAAAAATCAAATTTATTTGGAACCATGTATACAGAAAACAGCCACCTCATTTAGAGATGACATTCCTTCCTCAGGGCTAAGACTCTGAAATGTCAGCCTGTCTGTGGTGAATTGATGGAGCTAGGTAGGATACCTTAAATCAGGCCATGCCTCATCAGCCTGGGTACATTCTTTGACTTACAGACTCTGGATATCTTTCAAGTTAAACAGTCATAGGGAAACCCACTCTACAAGGTCCAGAATAATATATTCAAACCAATGGCAAATATATTTGTACAGTCACCCATTCTGGCTTTTTTGAGAGATCATCTCATGTCCAGGATAGTGGTATATGTCTACCCCCATGTGGAGGTGATTCAATGGGCATTTTTAATAATCTGGTTTATTACTCTCTCCACCACACTGCCCAGAGATAAGCAGCACCCAGAGTGCCCAATGCTCCACCACACTCCCCAGAGATAAGCAGCACCCAGAGTGCCCAATGCTCCACCACACTCCCCAGAGATAAGCAGCACCCAGAGTGCCCAATGCTCCACCACACTCCCCAGAGATAAGCAGCACCCAGAGTGCCCAATGCTCCACCACACTCCCCAGAGATAAGCAGCACCCAGAGTGCCCAATGCTTTTCTCTCTTTGCATCTCTATAGGCAAGATTCTGATAGTCCAGCTAAGCAAATATGTGACTCCAGGCAATCATATGTTTGGCTCACTCAAGGAATCCTACCTGGATCCAGCAATCCACCGCAGACAGACCCACATTTCAAAGTCTTAGCCCTGAAGAAAGAATTTAAACATGGGCTTGTAGAGAAATGTGAATGTCCAGTTTTGTTTTGTAATCATTATTCAGACTATTTGGTTGAATATTTTTTATTTGTCTCACAAAAGTGCATGTATAGCCCTCACGGAACACAGGAATTAATATACCAACAGGAATTTTAACCCTTCCCTGTTCTAGACAAAAGTAAAAAATATTAACATTTGAACCTTAAATACCCATTAAAGAGGAACTATAATGGCTTTGTGTCAATTTTTTTTGTCTTGCATAAGCCTTTGTGACCAGTTCTCTTTAGGTGAGGTTCCCATATCAGCCACAGCTCCCAATCATTGCAGGACATTATCTTTTATCTGCAAGAGAACAATGAAATAACAAAATAAACCACATAGCTATCTATACTACTTAATTATTAGAGATTGTTTATGGACTGGCTGTAGGCTAGTCACATAGATTGTCCATACATTGCTGCACTTTGCCGGTTGGCTGAAAACTTGCTATCGGTTCCAGAAAAAAAAATACCATCATGTTATTTCCATACGTTTTCACCTTTTCTCTCCAATCTGTTACAGGCTTAATCTGCCTCCTCTTAATCTGGTAGAAGACATTGGTACAAAGTCCCATCTCGTCACTGCTAACCCAAGCATTCTGATACAAAAGTGAGAGGATTTTCTTTGACATAAGGGTTTTGAAAGAAAATGTAATTATTTAAGGGACACTGTGATGGTGTCTCTACAAAAAATGATCACCCCACCCCTCCCCAGGCTTAGTGATCGGCTGTTAGACCGGGAGAGCCGGAGGTCATGTCTGGAAGTGCCAAGTATTGAAGCAAGCTGTACAGGAGGAAGGAGTGCTGAGGGAGCATTGGTAAGATTACTATAATGGGGTGGGGTGAGCTTTGCAGAGAAATCGTCACTTTGCCTTACATGGACAAGGTGAGAGCTTCTCTGTTATAGTGTGCATTCGTTAACAAGTTAGGCCAAATAATTTGGTCTCCTCAGGTAATGAGGAGGCAGAGTGGGAGTTGGCTATAGACCACTGGGAGAAGAGCACAGGAGGCATATTTGCCTATTCAGGTGCATGGATACCTCTACGGTTCTGGGGCCCGTACCAGGTTGAGGCTGCTAGTGCCTGTAATTGGCCTCATGACCTCAGTGACCAGACCCTTTAACCACTAAAAACATTCAAAGAGTATCTTATATCCAATTATAAAATGACCTTCCCCCACTGATATCAACCATAGGCGGCCTTTTTCTCCGTAGCACCAATCATAGGGACACTTTTTGCGCTGATACCAATGACAGGGGGCCCTTCTCTCACAAACACCAATGATAGAGAGCCCTTCTCTTACTAACACCAATGATAAAAATCCTTTGTGCTACAAACGCCAACTATAGGGGGCCCTACTCCCACTGCCATTAATTACAAGGGGTATTTTCGCTGTTTACACCAAGGATAGGGGGCCCTTCTCCCACTGACACCAATAATAGGCCTGATTGCTCACCAGGGCAACTGGGTCACACTAACTGGCCCAGTGGCTGAGCAATCAGGCCTGTTGCCATGGTGATCAAGCAATCAGGCCCATTGCCATGGTGACTGAAGTCTAGGGCTCTGTTTATGGCAATGTAGGGCATGATTTGATTGCTGTGGTGGTAAAGAAATGACCCCATCACCATGGTAACAAAGCATTTGGCTCATTGCTATAAAAATTAAAGAATGTTTATAGTATATGGCATTTGAGGGGCCCGTACTATTGTTTTTAGTGACTTGGTGATCCTGCCAGTCCCCTTTTTTTTTTTTTTTGAGGGGGGGGTTCCTTTTCTTTTTCATTTGTAAAGTAAATACATTTCTCTTCACTTAGTAACTGGCCTCTCTATACTAAAAGGTTTGGAAGGCTCTATAGTAGATGGAAGCCCTTCATTGAATGTGTCAAAGGTTATGGACCCGCAAAAGGTCATACTGCCAGCTTTCTTCTACAGCCGCCTAACAGAAATTTCCTCCTGAGCCTTGTAGTCGGTAGAATACTTTGATTTGGAAAACAAAGTTGCGTTATTCCACCAGCAGTATCTCGGGAACCTTTCCAGCTACTGGGGTTAGATGGGTGTTATGGCCGAGCGTTTATCTTCAGGGCTCATGTTAGTCGGTGCTGCAATTGAACTCTGCAACAAAGTCACCCTCTACGGGTTTTGGCCCTTTTCTAATGGCACGGAAGGGAATTTAATCCCTCACCACTATTATGAGAACATATATCCCAAACCCGGCTTCCACTCCATGCCTGATGAGTTCTATTACTACATGAAACTGCCTGCAAAGGGAGCGCTCTATCTGCATGTTGTATGGTGATAAATGAATAACTTACGGAGTTTAAAGGTTCATAAAACGACTTGATGACACTTCGAAGTGCAGTCATGGTCATGAGCTTTGAAAGGTCTGTTTACAGTGTTTGACAATAAAAAAGTCAAATAACTGTTTTATTGGCCTTTTTATTGGTCTTGGCCTTTTAAATGCAACTAAATAATTTGCTGGTGTACTATCTGACCAAAGTTTAGTGGACACCTGACCATTACATCACCATATATGGTGAAAACTATATTAAAACCCCTCCAAATTCCTTACTAAATTTGATGTGGAGGAACTTGGGTGGCCTGCACAGAGCCCTGACCTCAAACCTACTGAACACATTTGGGATAAATTAGAATGTGAGTTGTGAGGCAGGTCTTCTCACCCAACATCAGAACATGACTTCTGTTTGGGATGAATGGGCACAAATTTCCACAGACACACTCCACAATTTTGGCTTCTCAGAAGAGTAGAAGCTTTTAGGTTTGGTACTGTTCTATGTAAATCCCACTTTATCCATTGACATAACTCCACAGATCTTGATCTGTCCAGACAATATGGCCACTCCATGATGCAGCACAATCCACAAATAACTACAGACATTACCTTCAAATCCCTGCTTTCTCCTCCTATCCTCATGCTCCTCGTCAACGCTTGAGCTGATTGGCTCCTTATACTGCTTCTACCTCTCCCAGTCTGAACCTTGCTGTGCACAAACAATATGGGGCATGCCTGATCCACTTTAAAGTTTTTTTTCCATAGAATTGTCTTGGCAGTTTTTTTTAGGTGGCCGGTTACCAAGTTGTTCCTTAGCCCAACTGCTTGGCTTGAGATTGTCATGCAAAATGCGATAACACATGTGCATAGCCATGGATTTTGCATGTTCTCCCTGCTGTGCATGGATTTGCTCCACACGCACACAGTTAGGTGTGGGCATGACTGTGCATGTATGGGTGCCTCTACAGCAGTCAGATAGCTGATGGAGGCACCCATACAGGGGGGGTGGGGGAGCCTACCGGTATGGATGCCACTGGAGAATGAGGACATTAAAAAGTTAAGCAACAACCAAACATTTTTTTATAGTAAGTCTGGCTGCCCCAATAATTAAAAAATTTAAGAAACCCGAAGGTTTAATGTCGCTTCCATAAATATATTTTTTAAAGATCAGTACAAACAATATAGTGCCATTCACTATTGTCGCAAAGATTTGAATTTGAAGTACCAGAGGAGGAGGAGGTAGGATCCTGCGGGGTGGGTTAATGGTACCATAGGGCCTTTAAAGCACAGATATTAACAAAAAAGCATTCTAATCCTTGAAAGAATCCAGTGCTGGCCTTTCCATGACTTCACACTAGCATCCCATAGACAGGGTCATGCTTTAAGGGTGCATGTGCTGGTAGCCCATGCTGGATTTGTCTTGGTTGAGCCACAGAGGGCTGGAGGCTACAGAAAATAGAAGTGGTAAGTTCA
>NW_017306684.1:355739-382716 GCF_000935625.1 Nanorana parkeri | reverse complement strand
TTCTGTTGGAATTTTTGTTAAAACCGAACCATGTACTTTAAACACGTGCATGGTTTTCTCGTTATCCATTAGCTTATCCAGTAATATTACACCGGAGAAGGATAAGAGATAAATAGCTGAGAGAACAGGTAGATAAACAGTTAAATAGTAGATATGGTTGAATATAGACGCAGGCCCATCGAGTTCAGGTCCATCGTGTGTTTGAGTTACTAAGATTACCCATACCTCTGCATTACTTGCTCTCTCAGAAAAGAATCTAGATGGATCTTGAATTATTTCTCACAGTTAGGAGATACCTTTCAACTTCTCAAGAGTCCTATCTCCAAGTGCATCTCTTTACGATATATACTGCACAGTATATTGCAATGTGATAGTACTTAGGTTTTGTCCTATGGCAGCACGTGATATACCGTAATACCTTTGAAACATTTATAACAGAGGTTGGACTTATTTTTTTACAATCCACCCGGTGGCAATTGGAAAGGCTTGTTAATGAGAAATTCCTGAGATATTTCTTTCAGTCAAAGCAGATAAAGGCTCTTTAGATGTGATGAGAAACACTGAAAATAATTAGGAGAAACATTGAAAGTGTTCCTCAAAATTTTGATGTAAATTCAGAGATTTTATCAACTTTTCAGCAGACTTGTGAAATGCATGAAGACAAATACAAGGTGGTTGTTGTTGTTGATTTTTAACAGTGCAGTGGGTTTTGAATGGTTCCAGAGGGTTACAGAGACTCTTTTCGGGACCCATTCTTGTGCCAAAAACAGCACCCTTATTTTCCTTTTTTTATCAGCTGGAATTTCTGGTAAAATTTGCTCTCCTGAGAAGGCTTTCCACAAGATTTTGGAGTGTGTCTGTATTCAGCCAAAAGAGCACTTGTGTGGTCAGGTACTGATGTTGGAGGAGAAGACTTGGCGTGCAATCGGCATTGTAATTTATTTTGAAAGGAATAATTATAATAATTCATTCAGTAGAGTTGAGGTACAGCACGGGTGCCCATTAGGTAGATGGTGATCTACTAGTAGCTCTCAAAGCTGATGCTGGTGGATCAGGAAGGGGGGGAATGGCGGCCCCTATATTCCATTTTGGTCTATTTATTTAGCAGTGCACACATGATTACCTATTAGCCTGAGTCTGCTGAACCGAGCTCCCTGACACCTTTCTGGTGGATTCTGGGGGTTGAAGTGCTATGTATTACATCAAAGAATATTAGTTTACACAGCCTGTTGCACTACACTGTTTGTAAAATACAGCAAGGTGAGCCAGGAGAGAGCGCGGGGAGACACAGCCAGGGGAGAGAGCAAGGAGAGACAGCCAGGGGAGAGAGGACGAGGAGAGACAGCCAGGGGAGAGAGCACAAGGAGAGACAGCCAGAGGAGAGAGCACAAGGAGAGACAGCCAGAGGAGAGAGCACAAGGAGAGACAGCCAGAGGAGAGAGCACAAGGAGAGACAGCCAGAGGAGAGAGCACAAGGAGAGACAGCCAGAGGAGAGAGCACAAGGAAAGACATCCAGAGGAGAGAGCACAAGGAGAGACATCCAAGGGAGAGAGGACAAGGAGAGACAGCCAGAGGAGAGAGCACAAGGAGAGACAGCCAGGGGAGAGAGGATGAGGAGAGACAGCCAGGGGAGAGAGCACAAGGAGAGACAGCCAGAGGAGAGAGCACAAGGAGAGACAGCCAGAGGAGAGAGCACAAGGAGAGACAGCCAGAGGAGAGACCACAAGGAGAGACAGCCAGAGGAGAGAGCACAAGGAGAGACAGCCAGAGGAGAGAGCACACAGAGAGACAGCCAGAGGAGAGAGCACAAGGAGAGACAGCCAGAGGAGAGAGCACAAGGAGAGACAGCCAGAGGAGAGAGCACAAGGAGAGACAGCCAGAGGAGAGAGCACAAGGAGAGACAGCCAGAGGAGAGAGCACAAGGAGAGACAGCCAGAGGAGAGAGCACAAGGAGAGACAGCCAGGGGGAGAGAGCACAAGGAGAGACAGCCAGGGGAGAGAGGACGAGGAGAGACAGCCAGAGGAGAGAGCACAAGGAGAGACAGCCAGGGGAGAGAGCAAGGAGAGACAGCCAGGAGAGAGAGCAAGGAGAGACAGCCAGGAGAGAGAGCAAAGAAAGACAACCAGGAGAGAAAATGAGGAATGACAGCCAGGAGAGAGAGGAGAGACAGTCAGGAGGATGAGCAAGGAGAGACAGCCAGAACAGTGAGGTGAGACAACCAGGAGAGAGAGAGACCGAGGGAGGTTTTGTTTTCGTTGGTAGATCTCATGTAGCTCGTCATTTGAAAAGTAGATCTCAACACAAAAATTGTCGGAACCCCTGAGGTACAGGATACTCAGGTTTCTCCACACCAAACTGGTCAAACCATGATTTTTTTAATGGATTTGCCTTTGTACACAGGGGACAGTCATGGTGGTACAGAAAAGAACCATAATCAAACTGTTACCACAAGGGTAGAAGAACACGATTGTCTACAATGTCTTTGTATGCTGTAACATTTACTTTACTCTGCGCTGGAGACACGTGAAGGCAATCATTTGGAGAAGTGTCTACAGGCTCTACAACACTGGCCGGGAGTGTCGGATGATCCGACACTCCCGGCGGAGAGACCAGGGGCCCGCCGCGCGCTGGATAACGATCCAGCGGCCGGCAACTTGCTGGGCCCCTCCAGAGCCTGAGGCCCCGGGCGCCCGCACCGCCTGCACCGGCGGTAGTTCCGCCACTGTTTTGACCATATAGCAGGTGTAATATTTAGGTGTCCACAAACATTGGGCCGTATACTAAGCCATGTTACATACAGTAGTTACATAGTACTTGAGGTCGAATAAAGACACAGGTCCATCAAGTTCGACCTATTGCGTGTATGTATGTGATTCTGCATGTGTATGTGTGTGTATGAGTCCCTGTGTGTTCTTGTTTATAAGAGTACCTGTACCCCTGTATGTTCATAAAGAAGGTCACATTCTTGGCAATTGTGATTCGAATTGATACAACATTACCTGACCACTAAAGGTTAAATGTATTAACCACTTGCCGTCCGCCCATTGAAAAGAAACAGACTGACGGCAAACTCCTTCCAGCGGGGCGTTGTCAGAACACAATGACAGGTGTAAACAGCCTATAGCCATCTGATCTACAGTATAGCCTTCCGCTCACTTGTATGTGCTGCCCTGCAGTATGCGCCTCCACCCCCCTTCAGCGCCGCCCTCCCCTCCAACGCCGTTATCTTCTATCCCGGGCTCCGCTGTCCCCTCTGCGGGCCCAGGACTGGCTCGGTGGCTCTCAGCAGGAAGATCAGAGGGAGATCAGTATTGTTCCACTTGCTGACTCCTCTCCGATCTCTGAATGCGGAAGTGGTGTGTATTACATCACTTCCGCATTCAGCTGTCATTTCTCTGGCTGCTATAACCAGAGAAGAAGCTGGTGAAGCAGATCTGTCCTTCTTTGGGGGTCCTTAGGGGACATTAGGGGTCTTAGAGACCCCTAATGTCTCCATAAAGAGGACCTGTCAGTCTGCCTGTGCTATCACATAGGGGGATTGTTATCCCCCTATGTGATATCAATAACATTAGGCGTTAAAAAAAAAAAAAGCCACATGTAAAAAAATGCCAAAATGTTTAAGTCTCTCAATCCCATGTATACGCACATATAAACGTAAACACGCGTTGGGTGTGCCAACGCGCAAAAATGACAATTGCGCTGCACATGTTGCATATCCCCGTGAACGTTGGAGTGAGAGCAATCATTTTAAGGCCGTCAATCACTGATAACACTAAACTGATGAGCCGTAAAAGCTTTTAAATTGTCGCCTATGGTCAATTTTGGGTATTGTAGTTTTGTTTTTTTGCGGTTTCGTGGGCGCGCACAATTTTAAGGCTTGACATGTTTGGTGTCCATTTACCCAACGTGACCCCGTCTTTTATATTTTACCCAAAAATTGTATAGAGGGAGCATGAAAAAGTGCATAATGAGTGAGGAGAAGAAAGGAGAAGCAAAGAAAGTAGAAGTAAAGTGGGGAGAACCTCAGATGGATGATGGAGGCCAATGGTCAAGATAAGATATTATCTTAAATAGTAAGTAGTCTGTGATCAAAGCTAGGAGGTAGATAATGCTGGATCCAAGGGGACCAAGTTTGAACAAATTTTGCCATAGTTTTATCAAGTTTCGCAGATCTTTTTTCAAGGGTCATGATCCATTCTACATGTTGTTTGACTTTGGATACTGTCGGCTAGAACTATGAGGATGAGTGAAAAGCACCCCCCTCATAGTTCCCCTTTAAGATTCAGGGATTTTCAGGCCTGGGCTATTTCACGTTTGGCTGCAGAGAGTACAAATGAGAATAACTTGATCATGGGCTTAGGGATTATTTCCAGAATTCTGTTGAGAAGGGCCAGCGCAGGGTCTTTGGCGAGAATTCGGAATATCCTCTCCCAGAATTTGCATACTACAGGGCACATCCCCCAGGTATGAAAATAGGTGCCACGAGTTGCACATCCAATGAAGCGCAAGGCAGAGCTATGGTTAAAAAAAATGTTTTAATAGAAGGTAATAAATAGGTAGTGAAGGTATTTATGACCATTGAAGGTAAAACGAACTTTGTTGTAGATACTGTTTACAAGAACGTGACAATCCTATCACTCATCCGAAACACAACTATTCCTTTTCATGGCATGAATATCTAATCAGAATGTCATAAACGCCAATAAAGATAACTTGTTTCAGCGTTCAGAAGTGTCCGTGTGATATCAAGCAAGGAGAGCAGATATAAAACAAATGTAGACTCAAACTTTCTGATTTTATTATGGGAATGCTAAATGAAGTCAATAAAACAACTGTATAGGTCAATAAATTATCATATGACTTCCTTATCCTGTTATCCAAGTGAAAGACTTGTAAAGGCTCCAAAAAAATTGTTTCACTTTGTTTTTAGATCGAGTCAAATTTTTCATTTTCGGTTTAGATCGAAATTTTTGGTTTTCTGTTCAGATCAATTCTAATGGGGTTCTTCAATTAAAAGTTAACTTAATTTTTTTTGGGGGGGTTCTGGTCATTTTAGTTCTGTACTGGTCATCTCAGTCTGTACTGGTCCTCTCAGTCTGTACTAGTCCTCTCAGTTCGTACTATTCCTCTTAGTCTGTACTAGTCCTCTCAGTTCGTACTGATCCAATTACTCCTATACTGGTCATTTTAGTCTGTACTAATCCTCTTCGTCCCTACTGATCATCTTAGTCTGTACTGGTCATCTTAGTCCATACTCGTCATCTTAGTCCATACTCGTCATCTTAGTCCATACTCGTCATCTTAGTCCATACTCGTCATCTTAGTCCATACTCGTCATCTTAGTCCATACTTGTCATCTTAGTCTGTATTGGTCATCTTAGTCCATACTTGTCATCTTAGTCTGTACCTGTCATTTTATTCCGTACTGGTCACTTTAGTCTGTACTGGTCCTCTTAGTCCTATACTGGTCATCTTAGTCCTATACTGGTCATCTTAGTCCTATACTGGTCATCTTATTCTGTACTGGTCATCTTAGTCTGTATTGGTCATCTTAGTCCATACTGATCATCTTAGTCCATACTGGTTATTCTAGTCAGTAATGGTCATCTTATATTGTACTGATCATCTTAGTCCGTATAGGTCCTACTAGTCCGTACTGGTCATTAGAACTGGTTATTGGGAAATACGGACAAAATCCAGAAAATAAATTCAGATTCATTCGAATTTCAATTCCGAACAAAACAAAACTTACTTGTCTACTCTTTATCTTATTTTCAGATTTGGACTAGAATCACAGAATGATGGATGGTATAGATTTAATTTTCTATGATCAGTAAACCATTCGATAAATGTGAATGGATTTTGATGCTGCAGCCAGAGAAAGCTTAAAGTAGATCTAAACACGATCACTAAAATCTCATATAATTTAATGCTGACCTCTGGGCAAAGGTAAACACCCTTCCACCCAATCATCAGTTTTAGAAACCAAGCCGAACTTTTTAATCAATTAAAATTCAATGTTGGTGAATGGTGAATGTTGCTCCAATCGACATAATCTGTTACTTATAACCAGCATGGGGTCAGAGACCCAATGGAGGTAAGGTGTTGATTGCATTTGCATAATTGGAGTCTAGGAGGTGTTATTAAGCTGCCCAGAGAGAGGTGTTAAAATAGCATTGTATGTGGCAGACAATAGATGTCTCACCCCTCCCCCTCTGCCTCTATTCTATCTTGGCTTCTCCATTTTTACTTAAATGTCCTCTTTTAGACCTCTTTTGAACTAGTCCTCCTCCCTGTCTAGGATGCGTACTATAATGCCTTTAAAGGAGTGACCTCTTTCCTTTAGATGTAGGTGTTGATGGCATTTGCATAATTGGAGTCTAGGAGGTGTTAATACAGGTAACCATTCCAGAGAGGTGTTAAAACAGCATTGTATGTGGCAGACAATAGATGTCTCACCCCCCCCTCTTAGCGCCCTCTCATGACCAAACCCGTAAACATCATCATTCTGCAACTACTGACAAAACTACTGATAAATTCCTGTCTCAGAGTGATGATGCAAACACCAGTTCACTATTTAACCATCAGCTTGTCCATTCAGTCTCTGCCCTTGCGTACTGTTAGGAAACCAAGAAACCAGACAAAAACTTACAGTGCAGGTATAAAAAAATAAAAGAAGGGGGGGGGCGTGGCTTGATGGCCGACTGAACCAGCCACACTTTCTAGGAGCTCCGCCGGGACCATCAGAAAAAGCAGCCTAACAGCCACCTTACCCTGCCGAAATGGGCAAATACGGACCCCGCCGGTCCTCTAAAGCACAGCCGCCGCAAAAAACGAAAAAAAAAAACGCCAAAGACGATAAAATCGTTCTTTGGCACGGATGACCCACAGGGGACCCAGGCGCACAAGATGGCGCTTCCGGAGCACCAGACTCCTCGTGGAGGGTCGACAGCGGAGGCACACTCCCGGCATACGCTGGAGGGATCGGACCTGTCGCGGTCTCCCTCCAGGGCCTCATCCGGATCTCAGTGGGATGGATCTCCAATGAGCCGCAGATCATCAGGGGGAGAGTCGGAGGACGGAGTAAGTACAGGGACAGGAGAGGGGAGAGAGACGGAAGGGCCTCCGTCCACTCACAGTGTGGTAGGAAGATCACCCGGACATGCTCACCTGGTAGGTGAGGTGGAGGATCTCCCCATGAGCCCGGAGGACCCGATTCCTCTCCTGGATACTCCCCCGACGGCGTCTACAGACTCCTGGGCCTCACCGCCAAGCAACGTGCCTAGGCCGCAGAGGAGTCTTAAAGCCGGGGCCTCTAGTAAGCAGCAACCCAGGGCATCGCAACAGCCCAGTTCTCCAGTTCTTACGCCACAGCGCCACCTACCGGCCACGAAAAATCAAACACCAAAGCAGAATGAGACACTGCAATCAGCACGAAAGCAAGCAGTTTCAGAAAAGCGGGTTCCCCACAACGCTACAGAAACGACAGATGCTCCGCCCCTATCTGAACCTGATGAATCGGAATACTCTTCATGGCGGGATTACATTAAACACATCCCCACAAAAACAGACTTTAAACTCCTCATACAGGAGGTCAGAACAACGTGTAAAGCAGAAATATAATCACTACGGGATGATTTCAGGCACTTGGCCCAACAGGTGACAGATGTGGAAGAAGACATGCAGGCGACAAAAAAAGTGGTTTATAAGATACAGTCGCAACAAATCGATCATTCCTTTGAAATTCGAGAGCTACAACGCAGAGTTGAAGACCTAGATAATAGAGGAAGGAGAAATGATCTGAGAATCAAAGGGCTCCCAGAGGCTGATGGACCAGAAGACCTCCACGCCAAATTGCAAATTCTATTTAACACTGTGCTTGGTACTCCGGCATTGCAAAAAGTGGAGCTAGATAGGGCGCACAGAGCGCTGCGTCCTAGAGGCACCTCCTCTGCACCGCGAGATGTCATATGTCGACTTCACTATTTTCAGGTCAAAGAGGAAATACTGCGAAAGGCTCGTAATATACCGGACATAAACTTTGAGGGGGCCCCTTTCAAAACTAGTAGATGATAAAGTTAGTAGATGATAAAGGTATACTAACGATCTTAGGAGGTGGTAATATTCCCACCAACTGGACTGCACTATCACATGGTTTATTCATATGCTTCAAGGGAGGTTATTAACCCCCCATGGTTAGTCTATATGACTGTTTTTTGCTAACGTTGTTTTTTTCACTCTTAGATTGAGCCAATTCAACTTCATTCTTTTTCACCTTCTGCTGACACTCCAGCGCTTCTTCTAGCTGGAAAAGTGACAAAATTAAATACTTGGGAATATTCATTACAAACAATTTACACTCGCTATATGCGACTAACTACAAACCACTATTTCAATCGCTCCGATTTTTACTGCAGAAATGGAAATCCTTGAGACTGTCATTCACGGGCAGACTGACCTCGGTTAAAATGACATTATTGCCGAAACTATTGTACTACTTTACAGCATTGCCAACTAGAATACCAACTATAGATTTGAAATGTTTTCAAAAGGAGGTACTGAACTACTTATGGCAGGCGAAACGACATAGAATATCGCAAAAGATATTATACGCGCCAAAGGCAAAGGGGGGTCAGGCCCTGCCGCATTTCCCCACATACTACCAAGCGGCCCAACTGAGAGTAGTACCGGCGTTAACAAAACTCACTCCCCCCACGAGTTGGGCGAACATAGAAGGCTTGTGGCTAGCACCAGTTCACCCAAATGCATTGCTAAGGTCCACTCCAGAGCAAATGTTCAGGGGCGCTTTGCTGGCCTCCACCAGACTCACGTTAGACATATGGAATAAAGTCAAGATATCCAAAAGGTTGACGACGGCAAAATCCCCATTGACTCCCTTTCTGATGAATCCTAAACTACAGGCAGGGGTTTCTAAGAACTGGATAGGTATGTGGGGATCCAGAGGACTGTTTCACATAAGGGACTTACTGGACAGGATTACAAACAGTATAAGGCCCTTTGACCAACTTAGGGAGGAACATGATCTACCACCGAGAGCTATCTACTCATATCTGCAAATCAAACACTTTGCACAGTCCATAACTAGAACAACGACCTTCCCCTCTCGCACACCCTTCGAAACACAATGTCTGGCACCACATTCCACTAGAGGCATGATCTCCTTTCTATATAGTATGCTTAACGGAGACTCAGAACAAGGAGGGACAGAGCATCTATATATACGTAAATGGGAAAATGCCCTGGCAACCACAATATCGCCGCAGCAATGGGAACGTATCTGGAGGATGGCTGCAAAGTCCTCCATTTGTTCGGTGTATAAAGAAAACCAGTACAAAATAATGTACCATTGGTATCATACACCGGACTTCCTTCATACGCTAAACCCGAAGATATCCCCAAATTGCTGGACGTGTGAAGATACAAGAGGCACCCTTTTTCACATATTCTGGACCTGTCCACGGATCCAAGCCTACTGGGGGGAAGTCAAACGCATCCTAGAACAAATAGTGGGACAGACACTCTCACCGCAACCTATACACTACTTGTTAGGCTTACCCTTCCCGGACCTCTCAAAGAATACCAGGAAACTGATTACACATATTCTCACGGCAGCCCGCTGTCTCATACCGCTGCAATGGAAACGTAAACTTCCTCCATCGAAACTAGATCTCTATACCAGAATTAAGGACGTGCAAGTTATGGAATATCTGACAGCGCGCCTAAATAACACAGTAGAAGCTCACAAAGCGGTGTGGAGACCGTGGGATAGCTTTGAGGTATACTTGAATGGAGAGGTAAGGGAAGAACAGATAGAAGGGGAGCGTGTAGGGTGAGGGAGAACAGGATACAAGGCAAGGGAATATGGGAGGAACACTGATAAAGGCTGAAAGTGGTAAACATCGGAGACGAAGCCCTGGAGGAAGACTGTACACAAGTTCTTTTCTTTCCTTTCCTTTTCTTTACTTGTTAATCTATAACTATAGAGTTTTTAAGCATGTTAAATTAATCGTCGAGGTATCGAAATATAACGGTATTGGTTGAATGTAGATCTTAAAAAAGATAAGCTATACAGATTCGGAAAACTACAAGTAATAAAGAGTAGCAATCACGATACATTAAGAAACTAGCAAGACGCACAGGAAAAAATTTGCTCTATGAAAAAGGTTTTTAGGCTTACAATTGAAAATGTAACTGGATACGCGATGTGATGACTGATAACATACCTCATATCTTGGATGCCTCACATACTGTTGTAAGTTTTGTAACTCATATATGCGAAATACACAATAAAAATTGTCAATTTAAAAAAATAAAAAAAAATAAAAGAAAACAATAATAAACATAAATGGCAAAAAACAACAGAGAAATTCCAGGACTTTGTCAGTGCCAAGCCAGAGGTCAGATGGCAAAGAGGGTAGTCAGCCGAATCAGGTCAGGGAACACTGAGAGCAGTATGAATGGAAACACTAGCTGGAGTCAGGAACCAGCAGTTCAGTCAGCCAGAGCCAGGGTCACAAACGGAGAACAGGAACAACAGCAGAGCACTTGGTAGATCAGAACACACGCAAGTGCATAGACTGAATGGATCAGCTGATGGTTAAATAGTGAACTGGTTTGAGACAGCAATTTGCCAGACATTTTGTCAGTATGATAATGTTAACGGCTTTGGTTATAAGAGGGTGCCAAAGAGGAACAAACAGTGTCAGACATACCGCAAACAAGCCATGCTGCAAGCAACTGGACAAGGAAAGGTAAGAAACCCTGACAGCATGCTACGATAGCGTTGTCCATGCTGTGCTTGACAAAGTATGTTGATAGAGAAGGTACTTTCTATGCCTCTCACGGTAAAAACCGCTTCCCCAGGAAAAGGCTACAACGAATTGGAACAATACAATCAGAAATTTGGTCAACTGATACATATTACATTTCTATATGCTTTATTCCCATCATATTCCTTATAATACATACCTAAAATAAATCACATTTTCTTCCCTCCCGAGTTCAGCTTCAAACAACTTGATTTTATACTAGAGCTTAAAGTAGATCTAAACCCAATCATTAAAATCACACAAAAAAACGTTAGCATTATAATGTATTTTAAACTTCCGAATTATTTATTATTATTATTACATAGTATTTATATAGCGCCAACAGTTTGTGCAGCGCTTTACAATATAAGGAAGACATTACAATCACAATACAATTCAAGACAAGATGGTAAGGAGGGCTCTGCCCCTGAGCGCTTACAGTCTAAAAGGGAGGGGCCAGTGATACATGAGGAGGTAGCTGTGTGGGGATGAATTGTTTGCGAACGTGATGGTTGAGCGGTTAGTTTGAGGTGGGATAAGCTTCCCTAAAGAGATGAGTCTTAAGGGATCGCCTAAAGGCAGTTAGAGTGGGAGATAGACGGAGAGGTTGGGGTAAAGAGTTCCAGAGGATGGGAGAGACTCTAGAGAAGTCCTGGAGGCGAGTATGGGAGGAGTTGACTAGGGAGCCGGAAAGCAGGAGGTCTTGGGAAGAGTGGAGTGGATGGTTAGGGTGATATTTTGAGACAAGGTCTGAGATATATCCTGGAGCAGAGTTGTGGATGGCTTTATAAGTGATTGTTTATATTTTGAATTTTATCCTCTGGGTGAGTGGAAGCCAGTGCAGGGATCGGCAGAGGGGGGATGCAGACACATATTTAAATCAGGGGTGCCCCTTAGGTAGATGGTGATCTACCAGTAGCTCTCAAAGCTGATGCTGGTAGATCAGGAAGGGTGTGAATGGCGGCCCCTATATTCCATTTTGGTATTTTTATTTAGCAGTGCGCACATGATTACCTATTAGCCTGAGTCTGCTGAGCCGAGCTCCCTGACACCTTTCTGGTGGATACTGGGGGTTGTAGTGCTATGTATTACATCAAAGAATATTACTTTATACAGCCTGTTGCAAAATACTGCAAAGTGAGCCAGGAAAGAGAGTTGGGAGAGACAGCCAGGAGAGAGAGGAGAGACAGCCAGGAGAGAGAGGAGAGACAGCCAGGAGAGAGAAAGTGAGGAGAGACAGCCAGGGGATAGAGCAAGGAGAGACAGCCAGGAGAGTGAAGAGAGACAGCCAGGAGAGCAAAGAGAGACAGCCAGGAGAGAAAATGAGGAAAGACAGCCAGGAGAGAGAGCAAGGAGAGACAGCCAGGAGAGAGAGCAAGGAGAGACAGCCAGGAGAGAGAGAGTGAGGGAGGTTTTTTTCGTTGGTGGATCTCATGCAGCTCCTCATTTGAAAAGTAGATCTTAACACAAAAATTGTGGGCGCCCCTGATTTAAATAACACCTGGTTGTCTTGCCATGAACGTCTTTGTTCAGGATTTCCTGTTATGGGTTGACAACAGTCTCCTAATCGTGCTCCGTCGTTGTTACCCTGTCACATGCACCCCTGGTGGAGACTACAAGCAGCCATTGCAAGGTCACAGTCCACCATTGTCATTATTATGAAGCCAGTGTAGAGAAATTATGTGCACACACTGGAGTGAGGGCACGTAGACAAGAAGTGGCTAAGAGAAGCTGAAGGAGTTAACATCACTGAGATAAAGAAAAGAACTTAAAACAGAAATTTCGGGGGGAAAAGACAATTGATTATGATAAACCATTAGGCTTAAAAAGTAAGAATTTTTATCATATCAATTTTCATGTTTATACAGTAAGTGCAAAGTAACCCTCTTCACCTCCTGGTTCCGCAGACTATAAATGAGAGGATTTAGCATTGGGGTCACCATTGCATAGAAGACAGAGGCCACCTTATTCTGTTTTTCAAGGCGGCTAGAAGAGGGGTGTAAGTAAGTGAAGAAAACAGTCACATAAAACATGGTAGCACACATTAGATGGGATGAGCATGTACTAAAAGCTTTATGTCGACCCTTGGTGGATTGCATCTGTAGAATTGCCAAAATGATGAGCGTATAGGAGACCAGGATGGTCGTCAACGAGCTTATTGTGCAAAAACATACAAAAAACACGGTTAAAATGTCACAAGGACGAGTATTGGAACAAGACAGTTTAAGTATTGGTGGGATATCACAATAGAAATGGTCTAAGAGGTTTGAACCACAATACTGGAGAGTGAACATGCAACTGGTTGATGATGTTGACTGCACAATGCTTATTGAGAAAGCAGTGAGAATAAACCCCCGACATTTCTTTTTGGTCATTAGTGTGATATAGTGGAGCGGGTGACAGATAGCAACATATCGGTCGTACGACATGCTCGACAGGACAAAGATCTCTGTACTTGCCAGGCCAGCAAAGAAGCAGAACTGAAGAGCGCAACCAACGAAAGAGATCTGTCTCTTCTCAGAAAGAAGGTCGGACAACATTTTGGGAGTAATTACTGAGGAGTAGAGGAGGTCTACCATAGACAGGTGGCTCAAGAAGTAGTACATCGGAGTGTGGAGGCTGGGAGAGATGTGAACAATTACCATCATCCCAACGTTTCCAAGTATAGTCACCAGGTAGACAAGCAAAAAGAACACAAAGAGGAATGGGGCAAGTTTCCGATCATCGGTCAAACCAGAAAACTCAAACATGGCTACTTGCGTCTGGTTTTTTACCATATTTATAGAGTTTTTGCCCTGTGGTGGATGAAATAAATATCATATTTATGGTATTATATTGGATGACAATGTCTTTACTCTGGAAAATGTATCTTACAGGCAGGGCCAGATTTCACACAAGGCCAACCAAGGCCCGGCCTTGGGGCAGCAGGGAGTAGAGGGGCAGCAGGGGTGTGGAATTCCTATTTCCCGGGCACCGGGCGGGTAGTTGTTTTCTACATTTAGCCCTGCTTTGGGCAAGCAGAGCTAAATGTACAGCGGGGGAAGCCGCCTCTTGTTTTGTACAAGTGATCCCGGCGATGTCGCCAAGATCACTTGTATGCAACCTGCAGGTCTGCCATTCTCAATGGTGGGGGGGTGGTTTGGTGGGTAGGGGGGCGCATTGAGGTACTTGGCCTTGGGGCAGCAGAGAGAGTAAATCCGGCCCTGCTTACAGGAGATTTTATTAATATGTTTAAAGCTGACGTCTGGCCAAAAAACCTTCAAAGCACCTCCACCTACTCTTCCTGCAACCACAACACCCTACCCCCTCTAGTTAATCACCTTGGTAATTAAAAAAAGTAACACAAATACTCACCTGAATCTGTGGTCACTTGACACACCAGATAATCTCCTTGGGGTGCCCACGTTGTTGGCTGGTGCCATAAAAGCTTCCTATTGCCTATCAGTTGGCAGGGTCTTTACAGTGGTGTAGTCACTTCACAACGAAGTGTTGCATCAAGACCAGTAAGCAGATTGCAAGGACTGCATCAGGGGACCACAAGGATGATGTTCTGAACCCTCTTCTTCAGGGCAAGGGGGTGTGGTTAAAAAGGTGGCTTTGTAACTTGATAATTTCATTTTTATCTCAAATTGTTTCTCATTTTTATGCTGTAATTTCAGAGAACATTTGGACATTTAAATACTTACATTTCATAAAAATGGGAAAATTAAGTTATTCTAAAACTTTTATTTGGTGGTGTATACGTGTTTAAACTGTGTATGCAGCCCCCAGTTCCCGAGATGAAAGACCACATTGATGCTCTGCATCGACTCTCAGACTAAGCTGTGAATGTCACTTGCACCAAACATTCTCGGTGGGGAATCAGCCACTGCCGTTTATAACACATGGACCTGGAAGATTCACCTGCAGAGGAATTTGGTTGAATGTCAGATTCACTGCTTTTTAAATATTTATCTTATCTTATTGGACTGCTGCATTAAAGGTTTTTTTTTATATTTCATTACCTGGAACGTCCTCCAAGCTGCCGTGAGCCACAGAGTGACTTTTCTGATCGGCATACACAAGGGGTCTGTGCATCTTCTCACCTCTACAAATGCATCATCTATATATAAGACTCCATTACCCGAGAGCCTAAATCTCCACTGCCCCAGGCAAAGGTTCATCCTCGGAGAATAGGAGCAAGCCAATTACTGATCTGTGACTTGTAAATTGTCTGCAAATTGCACAATGCTGCGAGATGTAGAAATTCATATTTTAGGTGTATTTTTGGAGGAATACAGAGAAGAGGAACAACTGTCTTATTTTCTTGATTAATCAAGTGACCCTCTCTATTCCTTGCCTTTGCACGTCTTCCAGCTGCTGTATTTGAGCAATTGATCTATGGACATTCAGACATTCCATTCAGATATAAGTGACCCCAGGAATACAGCCCTCTAGTGGGCCTCTGCCATCTTTACAAACCAAGATTTACCCAGGAAATAGTTTTACTCCCTTTTTAAATATTTTGTAGAAGGTAGGGGTGCCACCTTTTCTTCAAGGGAAACCCAAACACTCGAGCACTGCGTGGAAATTTGTTTGGGAGAATATAGAGGAAAGAGTGAGGAGAGACAGCCAGGAGAGAGAGCGAGGAGAGAGACAGCCAAGGGAGAGAGCGAGGATAGACAACCAGGGGAGAGAGCGAGGAGAGACAACCAGCAGAGAGAGCAAGGAGAGATAGACAGGAGAGAGAGCCAGGAGGATGATTGAGGAGAGACAGCCAGGGGAGAGAGCAAGGAGAGAGAACAAGAAGAGACAGTCAGGAGAGAGAGTGAAGAGAGACAGCAAGGAGAGAGAGTGAGGAGAGACCAGCAGGAGAGAGAGTGAGGAGAGACTGCCAGGAGAGACAGTGAGGAGAGACAGCCAGGAGAGAGAGTAAGGAGAGACCAGTAGGAGAGGGAGTGAGGAGAGACAGCCAGGAGAGACAGTGAGGAGAGAAAGCCAGGAGAGAGAGGGAGGAGAGACAGCCAGGAGAGAGAGCGGGGAGAGACAGCCAGGGGAGAGACAGCCAGGGGAGAGAGTGAGGAGAGACAGCCAGGGGAGAGGGCGAGGAAAGACAGTCAGGAGAGAGAGCAAGGAGAGAGAGCCAGGAGGATGATTAAGGAGAGACAGCCAGGGGAGAGAGCAAGGAGAAACAACCAAGAGAGAGAGCAAGAAGAGACAGTCAGCAGCACCTAAGGTGATCCATGAATTGATAGCATGATATAAATACCTGTAGCAAATGATAATCTGGGAAGTAGCGCTTGCTGAATAAAGTCACTCAAACATATCACGTCACTTCTTGGTATGTGTCACTACTGTGCCGCTCAATGTTATCCTTGCTTCTGTCTCCATGCAGCCTTCTGATCCTGGTCACTGGAAGGACATCCTGCCTCCTGCAGAGCCCACACTGGCATGTACAGATCATCCAAGGCCAGTCCGGCACATGTACGTCTGAAGGGATGCCGGGGATGTCCTGTTTGATAAAATATCAAATATATATATCCAATATATTCAGCTCTCCTCCAGCCGTCACCGATGTTTTATCAAACAGGACATCCGCGGCATCTCTTTAGAAGGCCATGGCCGTCTGTGGATGTTCTTCAGACCAGCGCCGGGGAGCAAGTGCCTCCCCTCGCTAAGCCACTGCCAGGACACTCTGGGGGGGGGTTGAACCCCCCTATCCCCCGCTTATCTACGCCCCTGGAAAGTGGAGGTAAACCCCAAAAAATAAAAAATAAACTGCTAGAAATGAGAGTTTTTGGCAGAATAGGCACACCAAGTCTCTTATACCAAAAATCAACTGCTCCTAACTTTTAGAAGTTTTTCTCTATTGTGTACACTGTACGGCAAATAGAGTGTACAACCCCGGCTCCTTCCGGGCATTTGCAGTGTGCTGAGAATCAAGCTGGGTGCCGAAGACGACATAACTGGTGTGCACATGTGTAGGAATGACATCATCACAGGTAGTCCAATGGTCGAAGAGGATGACAGGGACCCAGAAGAAGCAGAGGATGATATGGTGGAAGTGCTGGCGGAGAGCACACTTGTCAGGTTAATGTGCAAGTATGACTTGCATTTTATGACAAGAACCCCCCAGGCACAGCGGACTTTACTTTGTAGGATATTCACTTGGGTTTTTATATTATATATGTGTGTGTGTATATCTCTGATTGTGATCTAGGATTTAATTCCACATTAAAAGAATTCCTTGGGACAATTAAACTCACAGAAGAAATGCATAAGTCCCCTGTCCCAGCTGTTTAGCATGTCCTATCTAAAAGGGAAGGGCAAATATTTGGACAATAAATAACAAACTCTTTCCCCACAAACAATATGCAGAAAGGGAGAGGCCTATGTTATTGGGATTGATAAGATGTTTGGTGGCACCAGCAGGGCCTTGTATTTGTGATTACATATAAACAATGCAATTGGTGTCAGACAATAAGGCAAGTGATAGCTGAAAGCATTTCAATGGAGATGCAATTGTTCCAGTGTAAATGGGAATCAAGGACCTGTTTGATAACAAGATCAAAGGTTTTTTTCTGGTCAACCAATCAGCTTCTTCCACATTTTGGTGAATGAGGAAAATGGGTATATCAAGGAGAGACTTAAATGGGAGAGGGGAGAAAGGAAGAGAGAGAGAGAGCTGGTATAGAGAAGGGTACTCTCTGGGAATCTTCATTAATTTACTTTATTTTATCATTACTCTGTATTACTCTGTTGGACTGTTCCTGTTCATCTGCCTTTTGTTGGATTAAACGCTACTCTCCGGAAAAGAGCTGAGGTTGCCTGGATTTTCACAACGCATATAAATATAAATAGATATACTATTACACTACATACTTCAGCTTCAATATATATGTTAGCAACATCCTTGGATTGCTTTTATTATGACCCTCTTGACATCCTGGTTCCTCAAGCTGTAGATTAGAGGATTCAGCATTGGGGTGACTACTGAATAAAATACAGACGCCACCTTGTCTTGCTTCTCAAGAACCCGAGTGTCTGGCCGTAAGTAAACGAAGAAGACTGTAACAAAGAAGATGGAGACACACATGAGGTGGGATGAGCATGTGCTAAAGGCTTTCTGCCGTCCATCTGCAGACTTCATTTGTAATATAGATGAAACAATGAGAATGTAGGAGATCAGAACTGTTATCAAGGAAAATAGTCCTAAAGTACTTACAAAAAACAGTGTTAAAACCTCACAAAAGAAAGTGTCAGAGCAGGACAGTTTCAACAATGGAGGGATCTCACAGTAGAAATGGTCGATGAGATTAGACCTACAGTACTGAAGGCTAAACACACAGCTGGTCTGTGCTAATGACTGCATTAAGCCAACGGAGAAAGACAAGAGGACCAAAGAAGAACATTTATCCTTTGTCATTACTGAGACATAGTGAAGAGGGTGACAGATGGCTGCGTATCGGTCATACGACATGCTTGAGAGAAGCAGAACTTCAATACTTGCCAGGGCAGCATAGAAATAAATCTGGAGGACACAACCAATAAATGAGATCGACTTCCTGACCGAAATGAGGTCAGCCAACATTTTAGGTGTTATAGTGGAGGAGTAGACGAGGTCCACCAAGGAGAGGTAACTCAGAAAGTAGTACATCGGGGTGTGAAGACTGGAGAAGGCACGGACAAGACCTATCATCCCAACATTGCCCATTAGAGTCACCATGTATATCATCAGGAACAATATGAATAGGAACGGGACAAGTCTCTTATTATCTGTTAGCCCAGTCAACTCAAACATGGTCACTTGTGTTGCGTTGCTGCCCACTGAGTTCTTGGTCTGTAATGGGGCAATAACATAGCAGGGTTACAAATATCAACATTTAAAAGGGATTCTACATTTCATATAACATATAAAAAAACATCTATAATGTATTTGACTTATAGGTAAAATGTTAAGGAAAAGAACCTGGTAGCTAACTTGAGAAGACATCTTTAAATTTCTTATCAAAAACTACCCATGAAGTGGTGGAGAGATGTCGTGGGACCAGGGGTGCCCTCTTACCTGGGGATCCGGCGGGTACGGTGGAGATTGTAGGGTCCTTCTTGGGGTGATTTGGTGCCCGGTGGTGGCATGTCGTGGGTACACGCATTAGTGCATGCATGACGTGCGTGTGTGACGTGCGCATGTGGTGCTGCCGTGGCTTCTTAGTCGCTTCGGGTGCTGATCATTGCCAGGTAGGGCCTTGCAAGCACTCCTTCTCTCCTAGCTGTCCCATTGGTTCCCAGGGACCTGTGGCTTCCTTGTTGCCCAGACAACAGCCCAGACAGCAAGAAATTGTGCTGCAAGTTTGAAAATGACTTGCTAAACTCTTGCAGAGTTGCCAAGCTTCACAATTTTGTTGCACAGTTACAGCAAGTCTGCATTGCAAGTCTCCAGACCAGCGAGCTTGCAGAGCTCTTGCTAAGACCTGCAGGACTCTTGCTGTAGACTTGCCAAGCAAATTTGCTACAAATTCAAAAAGTTTCAACTAGAACTTGTGCTGCGAGTGTTCTGCAAGTCTACAACTTGCCAGGAATGTGTGCAGCAAGTTAACAAAATTACAATTTAACCCCGACACAAGTTTGTGGCAAGTTATCCTTGCTATCTGGGAGGGGCGTCACTGGCCCCTGCTGTGTTTAAATTCCAGCCAGAGCCAAGATTTGTTGCTGAGTTATTTTGCAATTCCCAAAGCAGCTACGATGCCTCATTTCCTGTTTACTGTTTCCTGCCTTCCTTCCCTGCTATTTGGATCTCCTGGTTATCGACCCCGGGCTTGTCTCATAGTTTATGATACTCTCTGCCTGCCTCGACCCAGACTGTACTCTGACAACGCATTTTGGATTATCCTTTCTTGTACCTCAGCCTGGACTCCCCTTCTGGTATTGTTCCCTGCTATTGGGTTCCAATCCAGCAAACAGGGGGACTTCGCTCCTTCCCTAACAAAAGACGATTTAGAGCTTATCTGCCCCACATTGTTATATTGCTTTAAAAAAAACACATTATTAATTTTGAACAGAACAGGAAATGGATAGTACCCCTATCATCTTTTTTTTCTTTCCGAGTGTTCCATTGTTTAAAAAGTTTCACTATCAATGAATCCTTAAAGTGACATTAAACCCTCAGATTTTTTAACATAAAACAATACTGTAATGTGCGCCTTACTGTAATCCATGGTAGTTTCCCTTCTCTTTGCTGCTCTTCCTTTTAAATCCTCATCTCTTCTCATGCTCTGCAGAACTTCTGTTTTGCAGCAGACTGCCTTGTCTCAGGAATGGATACATGGTGTCTGTGTATCCGTTTGCATAGGCTTGTAATCTGAGCCAGCACTACAGGAAGAGGCCCTGAGCTGCAAAGGGAAGTTCTGTCCAGCATGAGAAGACATGAGGATTTAAAAGGAAGAGCAGCAAAGAGAAGGGAAACAACCATGGATTACAGTAAGGGGCACATTACAGTATTGGTTTATGTTAAAAAATCTGAGGGTTTAATGTCACTTTAAAGGAGAACTATGAGGTGAGTGATTTTCACTCAGCCTCATAATCTGAGCTGACCTGTGACAATGAAACTGTCACAGGTCGGCTCGTTAAGTGAGATCGGAAGTGAGCAAACACATACCGGCGCTCGCTCACTTCTCGATCTATCCCTGCAGAGAGCCGTGACAGGGTAGTGACTGGATTCCCCCCTCCCCGCTCTGATCCTCCAGCGCTGACTGGCGGAACGGACGGGGGAGGGGGCGGGTACAGCTGGCTCTGCCTCTAGATAGGCAGAGCCAGCTGTCACTCACGCAGCTGGGTGGATCAACACTTAATTGTCGGGATCCGTTCTGGCTGCGCCATCTCATTATACCTGTAGCTTGCGGTATACTGAGCTTTGGGTGACGGGAGGAAGCTAGTTTGTGTCCTCCCGTTACCCTTAGGAGAACAATGGGGAAAAGCCCTGACCCCATAGTTCTCCTTTAAGTGTACCAATGAAATATAAAATGAAGCTACCATTACACTCAGTGTGGCTTTGTTATAATTCGATTCATTATTTAAGTTGAGCAACAGAAGAACGGCATACAGATGGAATGAATAGAATTATGAAATGTTGCCCATCATGTAGATCAGACGTTTCAGTATGTTTTAAGATATAACAATTTCCAAGCAATCCATTTATCTGGTAACCTAGATATCCCGAGTCATCTGAGGTGTATGGATTCTTGTTCCTCTCTCACCCATATTTTGTATGGGGTATAGAAAGGGAGTGACCCATGTTCAGGGTGAAAAAGAGAAAAAGGAAAGTGTAGGAAAGAGAAGTAGTGGTTGTGAAAAAGGGGGAAGACGTTTAGGAACAGAGGAGGGGAAGAGGTAAGGAAAGTTGGTTAGCAAGGGTGAGGACTCCTAATAGGGTGAGAAGGAAAACAAAGAGGAGGTGGGCATGACCCAGATGGGAATGGTAATAAGAAGAGTGGAGGACAAGGGATAGCAGGGTCCCCTGATTGACCCTCACTATTGTCTAGGGTCATCTTTACCTTCCTACTGTTTTAAGAAGTGCACGCCTTCTGGGATTCTGATGAAGTGGTGTACCTTATCCAAGCCAAAGAGGTAGCTCAACAGTTATCCTTTTTACAATCGAAAGAGGTGGTTAGGGTCCCTATCTGCATGGTTTTCCTTCATCACATGGAACCACATATCTACAGTGGGTGGGCAGCGTTGCTTTCACATGGCAGTTATACACAGAAGAGGTGGGCTGTAGTCCCTAGAGGGGATCTAGGCAGGGCAGAAGAGACTCCTTTGGATTTTGGCACTGCAGAGGCACAGTGTTGACAGCTCACTTCCGGACTATTCAAGCTCACTGGATATCTGGCAGGGTCAAAAGGATTGTTTTGATCTAAATCAAATAGCACTTTCGATTATTAGTTAATCGATCAAAAGGGAGCAAAAAGGTTAACTGTTAGGATTGACATTTAGACTTTTTAGAGACTCCTTTTGGTTGTGGAATCCAACAGTAGCACATGTCACCGGGCCTCTGTTGCCACAAGCAAGTCAAAATAAAAGTGTTACCCAACTTTCATCCACCCAAAATACCAGTTTAGAGTGGACTTGGCTGTTAACATTCCTGGCTTTGTTTCCAAAATGGAAAATTATTGAATTTCTATCCCTTAAACTTTGCAATGAACAAGCTGACTGCTTAAAATGACCCGGCAGCTGGCATAGTGGCCAGACCTTTGCCCCCCTTTTCTAACACTATAAGCCTGGGATCAATTTCCTCCCAAAAATTGTTATGTCTTCTTGTGGTGATGGTATCTTCCCCCTATTAGTAACATGGAAGATACTGCATTAGAGTGTAAGCTCCTTTGGTGCAGAGACTGATGTGACTGACTCAGTGTTCTCTGCACAGCATCACAGCATACTGTACATGAAAGCTATAAGGTGATGGCTCAAAATGTGGAAAAGGAAGGTAACAGCATAGTGCTGAACCACCCACCTTGAGGATTGAACTGTGACTTACCTGCCTGAGGGGCATTGACTGTTACAATGAAGGAGCAGAATATGGAAATAAGGAGGAATTAATGTTATTGGGCCATGTACTCATTTGTTGGTTCTCTAACCATGTCATCAGTAGAATCATCATTGATATTAAGTATTAGATGTTTAGGGAAAAGACGTGATAGCTTTCCTTTAATATCGGATCTCCGGTACACGAGACGTATCCGTCTTCTACCATCCGGACATGTGACTGAATCCTATCTGGAAACAAGTGCTGCTTTTATAATAAATCTGATTACATCCGAGACTCAGTTTCCTTACCCCTCCAGGGAATTTCTGGGGAATTATTACAGTTTTTAAAAAAAAGTTGATAAGGGAACTGCCAACTGGGGAATAAATGTAGCTCTCCAATGTGGATTTGAGTAATGTAAGAGATCTACAATTGCTTTATGTTCTTCTATACTACAATCCCACTGTTAGGGTTGGGCTGGATGTTGGAGTCGAACGTGAGCGACCTTGGAAAAGCACCCTCCCAGTGCTGAGGGCATGTAGTCTGGTATGGAGGGAGCTCGCTGATCCCCCCCCCCCTCTTTCTGGCCATGCCAGGCCTATGCTTGGATGAAGGGTCTGGTATGGAATTTTAGGGGGGACCCCACATTTTTGGGGGTGGGGTTCCTCCTTAAAATTCCTACCAGACCTTTAGGGTCTGGTAGGGACTTTAAGGGGAACCCCACACACTTTTTTTGTTTGTTTTTTAAATGGGGGTTCCTCCTCAATATTCCTACCAGACCTTAAAGGCTGGTATGACATTTGGGGGGAACCCCACGCTTTTTTTTTTTACTTGGTCCCTCCTAACATTCCTACCAGACCTAAAGTGTCTGGTATTGTTTGGGAGGGGGAACTGCACGCTGTAAAAAAAATGTAATTTATTTTTCTTTAGAAATGTCAGTTTTGCTGCAGCAGGTTCTATACATCGTACAGATTTGCCACAGGCAGGTTAAGGGGACCCCCCAGATACGGTATTTAAAGGAATGTTTAATTGTTATTGTTACCCTTTAAGTAGTGCTCCTTTAAGAACTGTATTTTTTAAAAGTGTTTTTTTTCACTGATTCCTGTCCCCCGGGGCAATACCCGGATCCCCATACACCTTTTATGGCCAATAACTTCCATATAAGCCATTTTAAAGGGGACAATTATATTTGAAAGTTCTACCCCCATTGACTTGCATTGAGTTTGAGTTCGAATTCAAACCTTTTGGGTGTTCTAAAGTTCGAATTGGAACCGAACTCGGGCCTGTTCGGCTCAGCACTACCCACTGTTCTGTCTCTTCTGTCCTGGTCTTTTGCCCTGTAAGTATGTCACCTAAGAAGTCAGTCCCTCCTAGGCCTTGGGCATTGCCATGGAAAGAGGCAGGCATCTCCTCCTTAGATGGGACAGTGTAAGACCTAAGGGAAACAAGCTGCAATCCCCCCCCCATCAGGACAGCCATCAGGGGGGGTACGGCCGATACTCATGTAAGGGGCCCGGGTAGCCTGGGGGGCCCGCCGGGTCCCTTACATGACTATCGGCCGACGTTGAAGGGCGAGGAGGCGGAGGCCTGGCCCTAGCAGTGCAGGGCCCCAGGATTGCCGCTCCAGCGGCTTCGAGACAGGCTGGGGCCCCATCAGCGACGCTGCTCGTCTGATGTCGGACTGGCCGGAAGTGACGTCAGGTTAGTGATGTGACGCCACTTCTGGCCGGTCCGGCGGCAGACGAGGCCATATGTGCAGGTCAGAGGAGCTAGGAAGGAAGGAAGGAAAGGAGGGAGGGGAGGGATGCAGCAAATCTTTTTGGTTGATTTAAGGCATGTAAACACAGCACTGGGAACCTTGGGTGATGCCAACCAGTGGCGTCACAAGGGGGGTGCGGCCCGCACCCGGGTGACACCATTGGAGGGGTGACACCGAAATGACTCACAGTCATTTTGGTGTCAGCCCCCTCTGAAAAGTCGGGCACTCAGTCAGGGACCGAACACCCGACAGTATCAGGAGAGAGGAGGGGACCCGGCGGCATACCTCATCCCGCCGGGTGACTGTCCCCTCCTCTCTCTCATCCATCACCAAGATGGCCGCCGGCATGTATCAGGATACTGCCACGCGTGCGCGATGACGTCATCGCGCACGTGCGTGGTTACCGCTCCGGGTGTCACCCAGCCTCGGGACGCCCCTGATGCCAACAACCAAATCTTTACTTGCTAATTGCTACTCTTTAGATGATCAACCCCTTTGCTGCATTTTTGTGTTGTCTTTATTATTGGGGGCATTTAAAAATCTTTTTTGGTTGATTTAAGGCTTGTAAACACAGTTCAGGGTTCCAAGTGGCGGAACTCCAGGGCCCGGTCGCAGCCGCGACCTCTGCGACCCTGGTAGTTCCGCCACTGATCAGAGTGTAATGTGTAAGGATTGACGAGCGATGGGTCATCAAGACTGAAGTAGATTTAGATCACTGGAGGCCAACATTGAAGTAGATTACCTTACTGGACATTGTGATTGACAATGGATTACATAGAGGGACATTGATAGCAGTTTGTTTGCTGTTTGTGTTGTAATTTCCCCTGTATTGATGCTACTGGGAGGGGGATGATATCTGGGCACCCCCATACTGAGAAAGAGGCTCTTGTCCCTCAACATTGGGAAAAGGGGGGCTTTGCATGGGGGGGGGGGAGCTTATCCACCCCAAAGTACCCTTGCAATGTTCAAATGTACCCTTGCAATGTTCAAAGGGATGTGGTCTCGTCTGGTACAGAAGGGTGGGCAGGGTTTTTTTTTATTCTTGCTGCCTTCCCTTTTCTGGCCACCCAGGCTGCTTTCTTGGATAAGGGCCTGGGTGGAAATTAGGGGGAAACCCCATGCAGTTTTTCATTTTTTTTAAATTACTACTAAAAATTGTACTGCTCCATAACACCACAAGCAGGCTTGAGGCACCCCCACCCCCCATCACAATGTTATTTAAAGGATTTTTATTGTTGTTCTTTAAGCTGAATCAAAATAATCTCTCCCTGCTGTACAGTGTTTTTAAAATTTGATTTTTATCATTGGTGCATGTCCCTCATGGTACTGCCCTGCTACTCATGTCTTTTTTTTTTTACAATAGTATGCCTATTAGCCTTGAAAATGGCCAGAAACAAATAACAAAATCCACCTCCTGTACATAGAAAATTAAAAAATTTAAAGAGCCCCCCAGGAAAGAGAACAGTGAGCAGCATGGTAGTGGCATAACCAAATCTCACTCCAAATCTCCAGAGACTAGCAATCAGAGGCAGCAGTGTCTTAGATCTCAAACTGCAGATATAAAGCTATGAGGCCGTAGACATTGACATTTCTAGGCAACATCACAAATCAGGAAGTGCTCTGCTATTTTTCAGGAGCAATTCCAGACAAAGGGTAATTTTTTTCCAGGTGCTGCTTAGGCACAATGAACACTTCTAGAGGTAACATTGCATAGCAAATGTTTACCATTAGGGTTCAGGTCCACTGTGACATAATACTAATAATATAAATATTGTGGCAGTGTTGCTCCTTGCCACTATGTCAGAAGGTTTAGGTGGTACCCAAGGTTCTCCCCCATAGGTGCTGAGGATATTTGTATCATTAGAAGAAAACTGGATTTGGATTAAGTCCCGGATCCTGGAGTCTATGTAGAGTATTGAATGGGATGAAGCCTCCATCCCTGAGGTCATGTTTTGCTGTCATCCCACACCTTGCTGGTACAGCTGTGCAAAACCTTTATGTTAGGTGGCAGGCTAGAGTTCTGGGCTCCATCTGGTTGAAAGAGGAGGTCTCCACCCAGGAGTCTGGAGGGCTCCACCTCAGAGAAATGTGGGAGGCAATCCAGCGGGGACCTGCTAGATGTACGTACAGAGCTTATGTTAGAGAAATCTGTCTGGAGGATCAGACAGGGGCCTGAAGTGTAAAGTGGTTCTGCACGTAGAGGCCAGGAGGCTGGTGAAGTATTTGTGTTAGCTTTGGAAGAAAAATGCTTAAAGCCCCTGATAGAGTAACCTTTTGTGTGTGAATTTAACTTTATTTAAATATAAGTGGACAAGGAAGCCCTAAAAAAGAATATTTAAATCAGTGGCCTTAGTGCTCTACTGTTTGAAGCTAGTTTACAATATACACTGAGTGGCCAGATTATTATGACCACCTGACGTTTGTACCTGAAGTTTCTAGAGGGCCAGACCATTATAAATAGGGAAGCAGGTTGGTTACCACGACAGTAGAAGTGATTTCTGAAGATACGGGGAAACAACGCGATGTAACAGTCTTTGAACGTGGAATGATTGTTGGCGCTCGGAGCCATGGAGCGAGTATCAGCAAAACAGCAGAATTCGTTACATGTTCAAGAGCAGCTGTTGTTAAAGTGTTTAAAGACCGGACTGTCAGCCGAAAATCTGGGTCTGAACGTGCGAATTGTGGCCGTCAGCGACTAGTCAATGTTAGGGCAGAACGGAGAGCGGCAAGAATGGTACAAGACAACAGAAGGGCAACAGTGTATCTCAACATCTCGTGGAGTCACAAGGCGGCCCAACGAAGTCATCTCGTGGAGTCCTCTCGTGGCCCAACGAAGTACTGATGGGGTGGTCATAATAATCTGGCCACTCAGTGTATATATATATATATA
>NW_017306684.1:339285-355491 GCF_000935625.1 Nanorana parkeri | reverse complement strand
AAATATATATATATTTATATAGTGTCATACATTTAATAATTTCATGAATTCAGATGTCCCAAGCCAAATTACAGTACGTTTTTGGGCATTTCAGATTCCCAAAAAGCTTTTGAGAGAAAGGGACCAAAGGCTGCTTACTAAGTATGTTTATGCTGAGCGTGGATTTAGATGTGTGAGCAGGAATGAGTTTTGAGAGTCTACAAAATCACCTTCTACCGTATATACTCGAGTATAAGCCGTCCCGAATATAAGCCGAGGTACCTAATTTTACCACAAAAAACTGGGAAAAAATATTGACCCGAGTATAAGCCGAGGGTGGGAAATGAGGCAGTTTTTTTCCGGAGACTGCCAGATGACCCCGCTCGGAGCGCCGCCTACCGGAGCAGCAGTGAAGCGACACTCGGCGAGGTAAGTAAGAAGAAACCTGACCAGCTCGAGACGCTGACTCGAGTATAAGCCGAGGGGGGCACTTTTCAGCACAAAAAATGGGCTGAAAAACTCGGCTTATACTCGAGTATATACGGTAGTTTGAATAAAATCAAAGCCTACTATTGTAAGACTGGTTGCCTTTTAAATATGGTGATGATACCGCCTGCATCTCATACTTCCCACTGAGATAAATCTAGGAAATTCTTGGTGTTGGGTGACCGCTGAAAATGTTACTTGATCAGACAAGCATAAATCCAAATAGTGAGAATTCTAAATGTTGCAACTCTTCCAACAGAAAACAGGGTCTTGGTTCTTATTTAATAATATATATATATATATTGTACAGGATGCCAGGAATGGGTCCTGGATGGACGGTATATCCCTCCCTTGTTTAGGTGGTGGTCCTGTTAAGGTCACCTTGTATTCAGGGTTTTCGCCAAGCAGGGTGAGCGGTTCCGGGTTGGACTTGTAGGGGAAACTGCTAGGCAGTCTTCCCAGAGTTGTTAAAGATACATGGGTCCCAGAATCTGGAGGCTCAGAGAGATTTTTGGGTGGGACAGAGCCCCCATCCCTGACTACAGCCAGTTCTGGTAATGAAAGGGTTAACCCACCAGCCAGAGGGTGTGTTAAAAAGGAACAGGAAGCCAGTCAGTCTGTGTCTGTGAGGAGTGTTTGGAGCAGGACACATGGCTGTGTGTGTTAAGCTGTGGAATACAGTCTACCGAGACACTGCTGGGGCCCCTGTGTCCATACTGGAACCCTATGTGAGCAGGCTGGGACACTAACCCTGAGTTGGGACTTAGTATACAGGCACTGAGCCGAATCCTGAGCCTGTTGATTTTGTCATTCTGCTGAATATAAGCCATTTTATTTTGGATTGTATGTGGAAGAATAAAAGTTTTTTTGCTGATACGGCTGGCTATACTTAATAGAAGATTGAAGCCCCCCTTGGCCTACGGAACCATCAGGTACATTAAGAATATGGACAATAGATGGAGGAACATATGAGATGTGAAGAGCATTTGTTAAAGGAGAATTATGAGGTGAGTGCTTTGCACTCAGACTCATAATCTGAGCCGACCTGTGACAATGAAACTGTCACAGGTCAGCTCAGTAGATCGGGAAGTGAGCGAACACATACCGGCGCTCGCTCACTTCTCGATCCATCCACGCAGGTGAGGTGAGCCGTGACAGGGGAGTGACTGGATTCCCCCCTCCCCGCTCCGATCCTCCAGCGCTGACTGGCGGAACGGGTGGGGGAGGGGGCGGGTACAGCTGGCTCTGCCTCTAGATAGGCAGAGCCAGCTGTCACTCACGCAGCTGGGCGGATCCAGACATAACTGTCGGGATCCATTTTGGCTGCGGTGTCTCAGTATATAATGAGCTGTAGCTCGCGGTATACTGAGCTTTGGGTGGTGGGAGGACGCTAGTTTGTGTCCTCCCGTTACCCTTCGGAGAACTATGGGGAAAAGCACTGTCTCCATAGTTCTCCTTTTAAGGCTTTCAGTCTGGCCACAACAGACTTCATCTGTAGAATGGAATAAATAATGGAAACGTGAGAGACTATTTGTTACCAAAGAGCTTGAATGATGGAATTATGTCTGCAATGTTTTATATACCTCAGCTACCCTTTTTTTACTGCTCGTACAATGACCCTTTTCACCTCTTGGTTCCTCAGGCTGTAAATAATAGGGTTCAACATCGGCGTCACTACTGAATAGAAAATAGAAGCCACCTTGTCCTGTTTACTGAGGACTCGGGTGTCAGAACGCAGATATATAAAGAAGATGGTCAGAAAATAGATAGAGGAACATATGAGATGCGATGAGCATGTGTTAAATGCTTTCAGCCTGCCCTTCACGGACTGCATCCGTAGGATGGATGAAATAATGAAAGTGTAAGAAACCAGGATTGCTGCACAAGAACACATGCCTAAAGTGCCTACAAAGAAAAAAGTTACAATGTCACACCGATGCGTACTGGAGCAGGACAACTTAAGTACTGGAGGTATCTCACAGTAGAAATGTTCTATGAAGTTAGAACCACAGTACTGGAGACTGAACAAGCAACTGGTTTGTGCCGCTGACTGTAAAAAACCAACAGCAAAGGACAGGAGGACCAATCCAGTGCATTTAGGTTTGGTCATTATCAAGGAATAGCGCAGGGGGTGGCAGATGGCTGCGTATCGGTCATACGACATGCTTGACAAAAGTACGACTTCGACACCTGCCAGAGCAGCGTAGAAGTAAACCTGAAAGGCACAACCAATGAATGAAATGGACTTCTTTATCGAAACGAGGTCAACCAAAATTTTAGGGGTTATGGTAGAGGAGTACATAAGGTCCACCAAGGAGAGGTAGTTCAGAAAGTAGTACATTGGGGTGTGAAGACTGGGAAACATGTGGATAGTAACCATCATCCCAATATTTCCCATTACGGTCACGACATAAACAATCAAAAAGAATAAAAAAAGGAAAGGAACAAGATTTTTGTCATTCGTTAGTCCAGCCAATTCAAACACGGTCAGTTGCGTCTTGTTCATGGCGACCGTGTGATCTTCGATATCAATTTCTGTAATGCAAAAAAGTAGAAACCATAAAAAGTCAAAGCAGATTGAAAAGATGCAGCTTATCTCTACAGTCCAGAGGTCAAGGCAAGAGCAAATATCTTTAAAATAACACCTATGTATACACCTTAGCATGCAGATCACCCGCTAGCCTAGGCTATTAGGGGATGGTGTTTATTTTATATTAGTGAATTGGAAAAATCAATTTAAACTGTTTACATTAACCCCTCTGCAATGCTGGTAACCCCTGAGAATCAGCGGTTACCATTCATTCATTAATGACTCAGTATATAGGCATTCTTTAATGAAATAGTTAAGCTTTTGTAAAAGCTTCTTTCTTTCATTAATGTAATGAATAGAGATCCGGCTGAATAGCGATCCGGCACTTTAACAACAGCGAGCAGCTTGTTGATTGTGGTGTTTCATATAGAAAAAAACAAAAGGTTTTAAAGAAAGGTATGGGGCCGATGCATGGGTAAAAAATATCAAACATGTATTACACAAACAATAAATAAGATAAAATTATATATTCAATTGATGTAGATAAAAAAAAACACCCATAAGGCTTGAACAAGCATATGCCCAGGATATGCACAACGTCAACCAGATTTATCTTGTTATACATCCATTGTTCCAAACATATTCATTGTTAATATAACGTCCATTTTCTGGAAGGCTGACATATCCGGTTGCGGTGTTTCACCTTTTTTGTTTCTTGAGATTCCTAGAAACGCAAATTTGTATTTATTGTTACTGCCAATTTAGGCAAATGTGCAATCATTCTGATGTAGAATGGACAGAAAACAAAATCACAGATCCTGTGCTTTATGTCTTAATTTCAATGGAAATATTACAGTTTCAGAGTATCAACCTCGCAGCATTCAGCTGTTTCGTCAAACTAAGATTTGGTGCTAAAGATTAGGGATGTGCTCACTTTATTGCTGCACTTCATGTTTAAAAAAATTCATATTAAAAAAAGAGATAAAATGTGAGCGGCATTACAATTTTCTTCCTAGCTGTCGGGTACACAGCAAGTCAACATACAGGAGTCGTTCATATCTTATCATATCTTTTATAAGGTCCCCGTTACCTCTGAGAATTGTTTCCATTTGCCTCAGAGGACTTTCGATACAACGTAAATTAGAAACAAAGAAACAAGCCAATTAGTAAACACTATTTCACGTGTTTTGTTAAACGTATCTTAGAAAAAAAATAGAAATACAGTTACAACCTTTAGATTGTTAGCAAGAAGGCAAACAATAAAGTAAGTGTGTATATGTATATTAGGGATGCACAGATACCGGGGACATCCTAAAACATTTAATGTGAAAATGTAATGCATAACGTTTGGCGGACATTGGTTAACATTTTAGGTTGTTTTTTGTACATTAAACCACATCAAGCTCCCCAAAAAACAAGCTTAATGTCACTCATTTGCCTTGTGGGTAACCAAAACCCATGAAACTTCCAGGGTAGGTTTGGGAAACTGAGAACTTGGGGCGTGCAAAGTTTCAAGGCAATTGATTGAGGTTTAGGTACCTTATGGTAGACATGTGCACCAGCAAAAAAAATGTTTTGTTTCGTTTTGATTCGGATTTTGCTTTATTTCGTTTTTCGGAATTCGGGTCGGAAAGTCAATTCGTTTCGGAATTTGGATTTGGATGAAATTTGTTTCGTTTTTAGTTCGTTCGTTCGTTGCAGCAAAGTGACATTTAAGAGGGAAAAAAAAGTTTTTTTGTTCTCAAATGTCACTTTGCTGCAACTAAATTTCGTCCAAAAAACTAAAGTTCGTCCAAAAAAACCAAATCGGAAATTCGGAATCGGAAATTCGGATTCGTTTGCATTCGTTATATCTGTAATTCGGAATTCGGATACATCCGAATCTCCGAATTTCCGAAATTTCATCTGAATTTCGATTCGGAACTAAACGAATCGCACATGTCTACCTTATGGTATATTAAGCTACATTAAGCCATTTTCATATTAAATGTTTTAGGATGTCACCAGATACCGGTTTTTCGGTATTATTATAATTGTTATTATTATTATACAGGATTTATATAGCGCTTTACAATATAAGGAAGACATTACAATCACAATACAATACAAGAAAAGATGGTAAGGAGGGCCCTGCCCCTGAGGGCTTACAATCTAAAAGGGAGGGGCAAGTGATACATGAGGAGGTAGCTGTGTGGGGTTGAATTGTCTAAGAACGTGATGGGTTTGTTTTTTTTCCATTTAAGATTTTTATTTTATTGAACATAAGAAAAGAAAAAGGCATACATGTATTGTGATCAAACATATCACATCTTTCCGGCAATATGCCACACAACAAGCCAACAAATAGGATGTCATACTGTACAGTACAATACGTCAGCAGATCCAGAACCAGAGAGCCAATTTTTCCTTTAACACGTCAATAGAGTGGGTGTGTGGCCAGAATGTTCTACATGCCATATATTTGGGCTCTAACACTAAAATTAACCTCAAGTAGATGGAAACAAGTAAGGAGACAACACAGACATTGAGGGAGGGGGGGGTCACAAAGTACTAAAGAGGTGACAGAGATGGAGGGTAGAAGGTCTAGAGTCCTTAGTGGTAAAACCACCGAGAACTCTAGGATATGGTAGAGAATGGGGTGTCGTGATGGGAGGGACCTAAAGCTTGTCGTTATGGGTCTACTTCCGTGGGTAGCATCGTCTCCTACACCAGAGATGTGTTCTCTGAGGATCGGTAGGCAATTTACTTGTATGTTATTTTGCTAAGCGGCGGTGCGTGTGAGTTCTTCGTATACCTTTCCTAGGCAAAAGTGTGTCCATGGTGCCCATGGCCTAGAGAATTTGGTCACCTTGTCTAGTTTGATAAAGAGGAGTTCTTCCATTTCAGAGATATCATTTACCTGAGTGATCCATTCGGTAAGAGAAAGGGGCCGTGCCTCTCTCCATAGTCTCGGTATGACTGTTCGAGACGCGTTAATCAAATGTTTACTGAGAGATTTATGGGGCCCCTCAGTCTCCTCCTCATGGATATGGAGTAGGTAGGTACTTGGGCTAAAAGTGAGCTGTTCCCCCGTGATCTGAGCGATAAGATCGTGGATCTGTCTCCAGTAAGGTTGAAGAAGGGAACACTCCCAGAAGATGTGGATGAGTGTACCTCGTGCTGAGGTGCATCTCCAACAAGCCTCTGATATTGCTGGGTCAAATTTGTGGAGGAGAGCTGGGGTTCTATACCATCGTGAGAGGAGTTTGAAATTTGTTTCCTGAGTCCTACAGCTCACTGAACTTTTGTGTGCACCCAAGCATGCTGATTCCCAAGTGTCTACTGGGATCTCTTGGTTTAGCTCCCGCTCCCAGGTTGCGCATAAGGTGGCGGTGTGAGTGGGCTTGGTTTGGCGCACCAGACCATAAATCCACGATATCAAGTGTCGAGAGGGACCTTCGCCAGAGCACTCCTTTTTAAAGCTGGTCATGTCTCTAGCAAAACCCCCCTTTCTCGCTGGATTAGTAAGGTAGTGCCTGACTTGCAGATAAATCCACCAAGGAAGCTGTCCTGATTTGGAGAGGGGAGCTAGGTCTTCTTTGTGGAGGAAGGCACTGCGTTTAAAGAATGAGTGTGCTGCTAATAGAGCTGAGGGCGTCCAGTGAGTGAGAAAGGCCGTTGTAGAACCTGGGGCAAAATCAGGGTTATGATTTAGGGGAGTCAAGGGACCGTCTAGTGTCGTGAGGGTGCCCCGTCTCCGCTGAGTGGTGAATTCTTGAAGGGATGCTCCGATTAGAGGGTGGATGGTGATGTGCCTGGGGAATGTCGCTGATGAAGCCATGACAGAGCAGTCAAGGGAGGTGCGTTTTCCCAATGTGTTTCCATGGCGACCCAAAGCTTAGAAGGTGCGTTGACATGCCAGTCGACAATTCAGCAAAGGTGGGAAGCCAGATAATATCCCAATATGTCTGGCACGTCAAGGCCGCCTAGGTGTTTGGGAGCCTTCAATAGTGACCATGCAATTCTCGGTTGTTTGTCTAGCCATATGAAGCGTTTAAATGCGGCCTCTACTTTGGCAAGGTAGGGTCTGGGCAGTTTAATGGGGATCGTTTGGAATAGGTATAGTAGTCTCGGGAGGATGTTCATTTTGATTATTGCTGCTCTGCCGAACCAAGAGCAAGTCAGAGCCCTCCATCGGTGTAGATCCTGAGATATGGTCTGTAGTATGGGTGCATAGTTCAAGCGGAACAACTCCGACGGGGAGGCTGGCAGGTGAATGCCTAAATATTTACCGATGAGGGGGCCCAACTGTAGGAGAAGGCGGCCTTCAGCTCTACCACCACCTCAGGAGGTAGACCGATGTTAAGTGCCTCCGACTTAGTATAATTAATGGATAGGTTCGACAGTGTACCATATTCCAAGAAAAGGGACTGTAGTCTCTGTAAAGATTGCCTGTGGTCAGTCAAAAAGAACAGCATGTCGTCGGCATAGGCCGCTACTTTTTGTTCGCGATCACCCATGCGGACGCCATGTATCTGGGAGTCAGCTTGTATCAGTCTGAGGAAGGGATCCAATGTTAATATGAAAATGGTAGGCGACAAGGGGCACCCCTGTCGTGTCCCATTCGTGATTGCGAAAGGCAACCCATCGTACAAAATCTGGCCCAAGGACGGTAGTAGACCGCGCGTATCCACCCCAGCATGCGACGTCCCAGCCCGATGTGAGTGAGAACTGCAAGCATGAAGTCCCATGCGACCCTGTCAAACGCCTTCTCCGCATCGGTGGAGAGTAGGACTGCTTCCTTGTTGTGCGTTTCCAGCCAATGGACTATGTTAATGGCTCGGATAGTATTGTCCCTAGCTTCTCGGCCAGGGACAAACCCCACCTGATGGAGATCGATCAGGGAGGGCATGGATGGGAGAAGGCGGTTTGACAGGATCCTGGTGAACATCTTTAAGTCCACATTAAGTAGCGATATCGGTCTGTAGCTGGAGCAGAGCTGCGGATCCTTCCCTTCCTTGGGTATGACCGATATGTGCGCTTCTAAGGTTTGGGCAGGGAGGACTGTGCGGTCGTCTATACTATTATATGCCGAGAGAAAGTGAGACGTAAGGGTCCCTTGGAAAGTTTTGTAATATTGAGCCGGGAGGCCGTCCGGGCCCGGGCTTTTACCCGGTTTGGTTTGAGATATAGCGACTGTCAGCTCCTCTATCGTGATGTGTTGTTCCAGAGATTGGGCCAGTGTTTCCTCTAGATTTGGCATTTGCAATTTGTATAGGAAGGCTTGAATAAAAACCCGTCGTGCCTCCTGCGCCGCCCCGTCCCGAGGCTGGTGTGAGTCTAGATTATAGAGCTTATTATAATAGTTCTGGAAGCATGCCGCAATATCTGGGGGTGAGGACTCTACCACGTTTGTGGCTCTGTGGATGCCTTGAATGTGAGAGAGAATGTGAGATGTGATAGGTCCCCGCCACCAGAGATTCCTTGTGTTGGGATTCCAGCCTAGAGACGCGGCCACACAGAAGCTGCAGACGCTCCAGCCTGTCCCTTTTCTGCTTGGCCGCTATCGAAATGAAACGGCCCCTGACCACACATTTATGAGCCTCCCAAACCATCATTGGGGAGGGTACACTGCCAGCATTAATCTCAAAGTAGTTGCGTAAATCCGTCTCAATGGCGGAAACAACCCCTGGGTCTGCCAGAAGAGAGGAGTTCAGCTTCCAGGTGGACTGTCGGGGGGTTGGGGGGTGTAGGGTTAAGGTAGTGAGGACTGGTGCGTGGTCAGAGGTAGTAATGTTACCTATGAAGGATTTAGTTATCTTTGGTAGGTCTCGTTGTGTGATGAAGAGGTAGTCGATGCAGGAATATTTTGAGTGTAGGGGGGAATAATATGTGAAATCCCTACCATCTGGATGGAGGGTACGCCACGTGTCAAAGAGGCTAAGGGTGTGGAGCTTGGATTTTAGATGTTTAAGCGTCCTATAGGGTATGGACGATTTCTTGTCTGATGTGTCAATCATGGGGTTTAGAGCAACATTAAAATCGCCTCCAAGGATCACCATGCCCCTCAATACCTCTGCCAGTTTGGCAATAAACGTGGTGAAGAAACGGGCATGTTGCCGGTTTGGCAAATAAACACAAGCAATGGTCACCGGTGTGCCAGCTATGGAGCCCGTCAAGATGAGGTATCGGCCACCATCATCCTTTAGTTATGTGTGTATTTCAAAGGGCACAGAGCGGTGTATCAATATGGAAACACCCTTAGATTTGTTAGAGGGTAAGGAGGCATGGTAAGCCAAAGAATAGCGATAGTTGCAAAGTTCGCTCACCTTCCCATGCTTGAAGTGCGTTTCCTGCAGGAGAGCTATAGACGCTCTATGGTGGTGTATGTCTCCCAGAATCCTAGCTCTCTTGTCTGGGGAGTTGAGGCCTCGAACATTCAGTGACATTAGGACTAGATCCGCCAGGCACGACATGGCAAGAGGCAAGTGGGATAAAAGTAGGCGCCTCTGTATTGGCGTAGGTGTGGGATCAGAACAGGGGATCGAGCCGAAACCCTCTCAATTCAAGTGAGGTTGTCAGAGGGAACGTGGAAGCTAAGGAAGGCCAGAAAAAGGACAAAAAATAAAATAAATATATAACTAGATAAAGAGGGGGTCAACAAGAGGAGGGGAAGGGAGAGGGTCAACAAAGAGAGAAGACACTAGACTCCTTTCGACAACTAAGGTCTGGCCTGGTCAGTACCGGTACCAGAGACCCAACCAGGGAAGTTTCAAGGGGTCAACTACGGACGTGTGGAGCGATGGGGGAAATATTTGTCCGCCAGGGGGGTAACAGAGTTTAGGCAAGTAGCAATGCTTTGTGTGTCGCCGGCTCCAGCCGAGCCATCGGCCCACAACGCCCCTATATGTATCGGCGTGTACGCCTCGGGAGACCAAGCATGTTATAGCATAAGATAAACATGGTGAAGAAACACACAGCAGTATATTGAAGGATACAGCTGTCTAAACATATCTATCATCAGGGCGACCAGTGTGGGTGCCACAGGATTTAGGTAGGAAGCTAGGTCCGTGTGCCGCCGGCTCCAACCGGGCCGCCGGCCCGTGGCCCCCCTACAGGTATTGACGTAAGCGTCTCAGGAGTCCAGGCACATCATAGCATATGATAAACATGGCGAAGATACACACAGCATTATAATAAAGGTAATCGGAGAAATAATGTGTAAACATCTGACTAAGCATAGCTATCAGTAGGGTGAACAGTGTGGGTGAGAGGTGACAATAGAGAGGCTTTAAGAGTCAAGGTCTGCACCATGCAAGATGAGTTCGCCTCAGGTTCGTTATGGGCATGTCCTGACCCCCAGCCGTGGGACATAGGGGCGCTGAATTGGGGCAAAATACACATAAGTCATCTTGGGAAATAGTCGTTGCCAATGGAGTCTCCAGCATTGGATCCGGTCACCTGGTGGGATTTCTGTTTCTTCTGTCTGCGGGAGCCAGGAGTATTTGGTGGTAAGAATTTACAAAAGGAGTATTTGGTGGTGCTGGGTCCCTGCGGGCCCCTAGAAGGTTCAGGTGCGTTCGGCAGCATAGGGGACCGAGAGTGGGTCAGCGGAGAATATAGGTCTGAATACCAGTCAGGGATGATGACGTCCGGCAGGTCCTGTCTGGCACAGAATTCTCCAATATCTTCTGGCAGGCGCAGGGTCGCCGTTGTTCCCCCATGGGTGGCCGTCAGTCTGAAGGGAAAGCGCCATCTGTAGATGATGCCACGGTCTCTAAGGCAATCAAGCAGGGGGCGAAGTGCGCGGCGTTGTTGCAGGGTAATGGCGGACAGGTCCTGGAACAATTTCACCTCCCTACCGTCCAGGAAGACAGTTCCTCTTTGTCGGGCTTTCAGCAGGATTTCCTCTTTCAGGGGAAAGCTTTGGAGAGAACGTGATGGTTGAGCGGTTAGGTTGAGGCGGGATCAGCTTCCCTGAAGAGATGAGTCTTAAGGGATCACCTAAAGGCAGTCAGAGTGGGAGACAGATGGATACAAGTATTCGGCTAGCATGAAGCCGACTTCCCAGTCAATCAGAAAGCCAGACAGCATGTCATTACCTGCCGCCTCGCATCTTGATTGCCCGGGAAGCCGGGCTCCATGCTGTTTGGCCGGCTCCATGCCGATTGGCCGGCAAGCCAGCTTCCCAGACAATCAGTATCGAGCTGATTGGCTGAAAAAAAAGAGAATTTATTGCAAACAATAGTGTTAAAATCCTCATGTCTGTCTAACAGTATTACAAATCCTTTGTGTCAACCTTTTCTTTGCTTTCCCATATCTACATCTTGAACAGCCAGGAATGTAGCATGGAGCCGGCTGTTTGGCCGGCTCGATGTCGATTGGCCAGGAAGCCGGCTTCCCAGCCAATTAACATCAAGCCAGCCAAAGAGCATGGAGCCGGCTTCCCAGCCAATCAGGAAGCCAGGAGGCTTCCTGATTAGCCTGGAAGCCATCTCCATTTTCCCTCGAGGCGCTGCCAGTCAGAGGAAATCTCCCTCTGACCGGAAGTTCGGGTATCAGAAGTAAGTATCAGAGCATTTGGGCGAGCCGAGTACGAGTAAGCCAAATACTCAGTACTAGGTCCAGGTATATATAGTGATTCTCATACAACCCGTCACTTGTTGCTCATGCAATGCATGGCGCATGAAGGGGATCCTAGGAAATCTTCTGATGGTTATGAGGACACTCCTGAGTTTCGCTTGTCTCTGTGAGCAGGGGAAGGGAGGAGCCTGCATCCCCCGAAGTGAACCAACAACCTTTAGAACTTGCCGTTTCAAGTTTAAATCTTGCCAATGATTACCTGAAGGATCCTGGGAGAATGTGGTAAAAATAGTTAACCCGGAGGAGAGGGTTGCCCTCACGTACTTGACCAATGAAAATGACCTATTATCTTTGTCCGTGTATGTTCCAGCATTTTTTTTTTTTAAACAAACTTTATTCTGTTTTTGTGGTCATCCTCCTGAGGGGCACAACCTATTGTTCCAAGACATACAGTTTACACAATGTGAGATCACTTATAGCGACCTCAACACTTATACCAGAAAATTCCAATTTCAACAATCCAACATTCCCAACATTCCCAAGCTGATTGCCACACTCACTTTAGTTATCATATGCTATCACACTACTTAGATAATTACTCCTAGGGATGTTACAGTCTAGTTATAATCACTAACTACAGCACCATTGCACGTCAAGTCACCTCCAGGACACCTAAGTCATTTGCCAATTTTGCTTTGAGATACCATTCCAAGTACTTGCATTATTGATGCTATCTCCATGCCATCATACGTTGCTTCCAGAAAATATTTCCAACGCTTGAAATTTTTTTAAGTAAGTGCGTCAATGTGCATTTCGGTCTCTAGTTTTTCCTGATTAAACAAGACTTTCAGTTCCGTAATGACACTGGAGATTGGCGGGGTGGAAGATGTATTCCAAGCTCTCATTATACTCCTCCGAACAGCCAGTAGACAAATGTGCAAACAGTCTCTGCCTCTGTGGGTGGAGCAGTGAGGGTCCACCACAGAATATTGCGGGGTCCATTTGCAGGGTCCACTTTAGGACTGTTGCAATATATGCAGTAACACGAGTCCAGAACTGCACCATTGAGGGGCACGTCCATAAACAGTGGGTCAATGAGGCGCGTGAGAGTCCACATTTTGGACACAATTATATTAGTTGCTGCGTCGCCGCTCCAGCCAGAAGGAAATATGCCACATAGGCCCGATGCATTATTTTAAATTGGGTCTCCCTCCAAGTTTCATTAGTGACCAATTTGCGTACCATATTGTATCCCTCCACGATGTGCTCCACCAGGTCTGGAGTCGGGAAATCCTTAGACGATTCTTTGACATTTGAGGATGACAGATTGGCCACGTAAGTTAGCTGCCACTCTGAGTATATATCTGAGATAGAGTATCTCCCCCCTGATATGAGGATGTCCAGGAACGTAGAGGCAAAGAGTATTTTGGGGCCCCTGGAGAACATGCGCCATGTTTTGTCAACTTGTAAATAATACAAAAAATGGGAGGATGGCAATGAATACAAGCTATGCCAGTGCTGGGAAAGGTTATGGGTTGGAAGGTACTACCGTGAAATAGTTGTTTCCAATGAGTACGACCCTTCCTGCGCCATGACTTGTAAGCAGCGCAGTCTTTGCCCTGAGGAAACGTGGGGTTTCCGAGCATTGGGCACATTGCCGATATATAAGGCGAGAGACCCAGCCTGCGTCTAACCACCTTCCAGGCCAAGACCGTATCTCTGATTAACAAATGATGGCACAGTGTTCCTGGCAGCTTTGACAATGCAGTATGGCTCGCAAGTCCCATGGATGTACCAGGGCCGCTTCCAGCTCCATATTGGAGTATCTCGAGCTTTCCATGAGCCAGTCCACAGCATGGCGCAGTATACATGGCAAGTTATATAGCCTAACGTTAGGGAAATTTGAACCCCCCTCGCTTCTCGGGAGCCAGAGCTTTTTCAAAGCTACCCTCGGGCGCTTATTGCACCAAATGAGTTGAACCATTGCCTTGTTGAGACGTTGAATATCCTTATGTTTCAGTAACAAGGGTCCAACAGTAACAAGTAACAAGTGATAAACTTGTGTTTATTGTGTCCGTTTGTAGGACGTATCTGACCAGCGGCTCCAACGCCAAGTTAAACAGTAGGGGGATAGGGGGCACCCCTGTCGGGTTCCTTTGCATAGACTAATAGAATGAGAAAGGGCCCCCTGGGTCCATATCCTCGCAGTAGGAGAAGAGTACATCTTGCGTAGCAGGAAAGGAAACCTACCATTTATCCCCAGCCTGGACATGACCAAAAATAGCCAGTCCAGGTTTACGTTATCGAATGCCTTTTTCGCATCAAGAGTCACCATGGCAAACTCCTGTGCGGGAAATGCCTCCGCTTGTTCAAGGCCCAGAATAACCCTCCTCAGGTTCATTACCGCTGCCCTTCCCCTTACAAACCCTACTTGAGCAGGTGTATGAGACATTACCTTTGCCAATCTGCCTGCAAGTATTTTTGAAAGGATCTTTGCATCCACGTTTATAAGCGAGATAGGTCGGTATGAACCCGGGTTGGTAGGATCCTTTCCCGGCTTAGGCAAAAGTTTGATGTACGCCTCCCTACCTGTGGGGAAGTAGGCGTCCTCCTCCCACATGTGATTATATAGGGCGTGTAATGTGCCTGTGATATCCCTTTTAAGAATCTTAAAGAATTCGGTGGTGAACCCATCTGGCCCGGGGGACTTGCCTCCCGTCAATGTCTGTATAACTGTTTCTATGTCCCCTAGCGTAATGTCTGCGTTCAATATTTGGATCTGCTCCTCCGTCACTGTGGGCAATCAAACCTGGACCAAAAATGTCTCTGCTTCCCCTCTGTCCATGTCATCTTTGCTATATATCATTCAAATATGTGAAGTGGCGCTCATGCAGCCAATTTAAGTGAGCAGCTGTAAGGAGTAACGCCCAGTTTTTCTTAGATTAATCGAGCGCAGAAGCCCCTGTAGATAATTCATCTTTGCTATATAGCGAGGTGAAATACTCCTCAAGGGCCCCGTTTATTGCCACCGGGTCCGTCAGGAGTGAGCCTGCCTTATCCTGCAGCACAAAGAAATGTGATGGGGAATTTCTGCCGTTAACCAGTCTAGCCATGAGCTTCCCTGCCTTATTCCCAAATTTATGGAACGTGAGATCCATATCGAAGGCCTTCATGCATTCATGTCTGTCCGCCCATAGATCAAATGTCTGTTTGGCCCGTTCCCAGAGTGTTCTCGTGGCCTGGTCTGAGTCTGTTATCAGCCTTCTTTGTGCCAATCGAACTGCCTCACTGGCCTCCTTGAAGGCGTTCATAGTTTTTTTTCTATAGGCGAGCGTATATGACATGGTCCTACCCCTTAAATAAGCCTTCCCTGCTTCCCAGAAAAGTGTAGGGGACTAAACATGTTGGCTATTGAATTCTACATATTCCTGCCAGGAAGAACGGAGGAAGTGACAAAAATCTTTGTTATTTTTAAGGTACCCGGTGAAACGCCATAGAATAGTATTAGCTATCTTTGGGGCAACAGAGAGATCTATAGAAATGGGGGCATGGTCAGATATGACTATTTCATGTAGGTCTGAGGCCTTGATCATTTGCAGCAGAGGGTTTGTACCAAATAGATAGTCCAGGCGGGCAAAACAGTCATGCACCCAGGAGAAATGGGTATATACAGTGTCCAGTGGGTTCATTATTCTCCAAAGATTTATGTCTTAGGTAAGTAAGGAGTTTTACATATTATGAAATGTGATGCAATTACTTCAGTGTACCATCCTCAAACAGACAGGTTGGTAAAAAGGTTCAAAAAACTTTAACACGGATGTTACAGAAAGTCGGGGATAAAGACGGAAAGATTTGGAACTATCTCAAACCCTACTTAATATTCGCTATCAGAGCAGATATCTGAGACTTCTCACAGTCTTCCACAGGGTTCTCTCTGTTTGAGTTACTGTATAGAGGACTCCTAAGGGGGCTTTTGGAAACATGGGAAAGTGAGAGTTCCCCTCATAAAAGCATGATTGACCATGTTGCACAAATGCAAGATATAATTGCATGTGTAATGCCTATTGTGAAAGAGTTTAGGTTAGATTTAGACTAGATTTACTGTAGAGTTTAAGCCCTCAGGGGCAGGGCCCTCCTTGCCATCTTATCCTGATTTGTATTGTAACTCTAATGTCTTCCTTATATTGTAATGTGCTGCGCAAACTGTTGGCGCTATATATATATATATATATATACATTGAGTGGCCAGATTATTATGACCACCTGACGTTTGTAGGCAAATTAGCTATAATTTTGCGCTGGAGTTGCTAGAGGGCCAGACCATTATAAATAGGGACGCAGGTTGTTTACCACGATATTTTAGACTCTATTCTACAGGAAAGTATATTTTACTGCACATTAGGACAAATTAGTTCAGAGGTTGATTAACTCACCAGTATACTTTTAAATTTTGAGTACCTAGAAGGAACCCTGACAAAGGAACTATACACTGAGTGGCCAGATTATTAGGACCACCTGACGTTTGTAGACAAATGAGCTATAATTTGGCGCTGAAGTTGCTAGAGGGCCAGACCATTATAAATAGGGGAGCAGGTTGGTTACCACGACAGTAGAAGTGATTTGTTTCTGAAGATTCGGGGAAACAACGC
>NW_017306684.1:333792-339098 GCF_000935625.1 Nanorana parkeri | reverse complement strand
GTTGCATGGTGAAGAGCGGCTGTTGTTAAAGTGTTTAAAGACGGGACTGTCAGCCGAAAATCTGGGTCTGAACGTGCGAATTGTGGCCGTCAGCGACTAGTCAATGTTAGGGCAGAACGGAGAGTGGCAAGACTGGTACAAGACAACAGAAGGGCCACAGTGCCGTGTCAGATTCCTCGCATCACCTTTCACCATCTCGTGGAGTCACGAGGCGGCCCAACGAAGTACTGATGGGGTGGTCATAATAATCTGGCCACATCAGTGTATGTACCTCTTTTGTGATGGGATCGATTGGGAGCCAGTAGTAACTTTTCCCAACATGTGACCACTGTGACAGCCACTTACAATGATTCATTGATACATGTCCCCCAGGGCAGTACCCGGATCCCCATACACTTTTTATGGCCAATAAATTGCATATAAGGCTTCAAAATGGGGACATTTAAATTTCCGAGTTCTACCCCCATAGACTTGCATTGAGTTCTAAGTTCGAGTTAGAACTTTTTCCGTGTTCGAAAGTTCGAGTTAGAACCGAACACGGGGGTGTTCGGCTCATCACTAATCAGGAAGCCTTTGTTATGAATTGATGAGTGTGTTTACCATTCATTTTGCTTGTTGGATTTGGTGTGGGGACACACTGGGGGCTTCAGCTGCCGTTGTGATGTGCAGGGCTCCTGGTGTGTCTCTATGCCTTCAAGGAGGTTGGGCTACCTCCTGGCAAACCTGCACCTCATTCATCATTTGCTATATATGCTCCAAGTTGACGCCTCTTATAGATTAGAATTAGGACCGCACTACACAGAGGGGCCTTGACCAGGCAATGCGGCTTCTACATATTGTGCAAAAGTTGTGCAACTAAAACCTCTGTTTTTAACCTTAATAGTTAAACAGTGTATTTGTTTTTTTTTTGCAGGCTGGCTGGTGAGCATGCTGGGAAACATTTGTTTTTTTTTAGGCACTCACAATGATCACACGATGGGGAAGCCCAGGAATCATCTCTGGTATTAAGATAATGTAAAAGAACTGGAGAGGGCAGTCAGGAAGTGATTGAAGTTCACAATGAGCAGAACGGTATGGCCACTTACACTGTGGAGCTGATTTATAAATCTTCCACCCAGTGTATTTGATGTTTGAACAACACTACCACCACCACCAGATGGAACTGAGGAGCACAGGAAATTCCTATGCTCCTCAGCACCATCTAGTGGCAGCCATCCCATGCAAATCCAGCTAAACACTGGATGGAAGATTTATAACTCAGCCCCCTTGTGTTGTAAAGTCAGGAATTATCTAGTGGGACACATATAGCATGGGCTAGGAATACTATGGGGTCTATGCACTAAGCTGCCGTAGGCAGCCGAGTGAATTAACAACCCGAAATGAAGTCAGACGAATGCTGTTCGGCTCGGTCCCTCTGTGACACCGAGCAGAATAGCAAAATAGTTTTAAAAAGTAGTAAAAAATAAAATAGAAAATGATTGGGCAGAGCTAGCAGTGATAGCTCACTCCGCCCAACTGTTTTCTATTGGCCGGCGGTTCTGCTGCCGTCAGAATAAAAAAAAAAATCACCATAGGAATGCATAACTAGATTCCTATTGGCTATTTCACTTTGCAATAGCAAACTAGCTATTGCACCCGCCCTCTGCTGCTGTCAATCACTCGAGGGGACCTGATGGAGAACTTCAGATCCCCTCTGCTGATTGACAGCAGCAGTGGGTGAGTGCAACAGCTAGTTTGCTATTGGCTATTGCAAATTGAAATAGCCAATAGGAATCTAGCTATGCATGCCTATGCTGTTTTTTTTTTTTCTGACGGCAGCCAATGGCTCCGATGTCAGAAGAAAAAAAAACCGAGCAGGGAAAGGTTTATCGAAAGGTTCTATCGAGCAGAGTGTTTCTCTCCCGGGCGGCCGGGAGCCGCAATCTAATAGCGGGAGACTCCCGGACCATCAGGGAGAGTTGGGCTGCCTAGAGATCAGTTTCCCTGGTTACCTGGTAACCAGGGACGCTGATCTGTCTGTGCAAGTGGCCGGAGCCAGTCGTGAGATGACGGCTGGCTCCGCCCAGCAGTCAGCAGCAGGCTCTCACCTCGGCTCAGTCGAGCCGAAGCATATACCTTCGGCTCCACGGAGCCGCTCGGCCGACTTCGGGAGCTGTACGGGCTATAGTGAATAGCCCGTACAGCAGCCCTTCGGTTCTACTGAACCGAAGTGGTCCTGGGGCCGAAGCTAGCCGAAGGATCAGCCGGAGCTACGGCTAGATCCTTCGGCAGCTTCGTGAATAGACCCCTATGACTTCCCAATATCTCATTATAAATGCGTCAACACAACCACTGATCAGAAAATTCAAATTTAGCAATAAAACCTGTTTAGTAGCACTCGGTTATAGACTGCTAACACCAGAACTTTGTGTGTATGGGTTAACGTTTGAAACACACACATGGGTGTTTTCCTTATTTCCACATTAAATGAATCCACAGGAAACCAATTAGTATTTACCTTGATTTCTAATTAAAATAATGAATGATAAGCTCTGGGATGGATGATAATTACTCCCAAGCTAAATTGATACATTATAAAAAATGAACAGATCCACAACATCACACAGGTATAAAGTCTGGAGAGGTGAGGGCACGGCACAGCAAATGGTAACACAGACATTGCTTGTTTAATGTTCAGATTTATCAGGACAATGCCCTTCACATTGCACCAAATTTTTGAATTATTAAAGGGAAATATTTTTTATTTTTTGTTTCATTTTTTTTTTTTGTGCTATAATTGCAGGATTTGCCAGAAAGTAGACATTTGTAACTCAATGGGGGTGATTTACTAACCTAAACACACGCACGCACCAGGTGCGTGTGATTTTCACACAGCAAAACGTATTTATCAACCAAAAAGTCTCTAAAAGCATATTTCCACTAATGCCATACATGGAAAAATCATGCACATGATGCATATATAATGCTGCTTCACAGTTTAGACAAAAATGGTTAGCTCATGCATTTACATTCCTGCATTCTTCAACGCAAGCAACACAACATAGAGCTAATTTACACAACATCACCTTGCAAATTCATGCAGGGCTTTGCACAACACACCTGCTGGGTGTGTACACACTACAAAGGTGTCTAGATTCCACCAATAGATCATGCTGGGAGGGAACACACTACAGAGGTGTATACATGTTCCTGGTGTGTTTATAAGGTTAGTAAATCAACCCCAATGTGTGTTGAAATAAGCTTAGGGCTACAGATGATGATTGGATACAATTGTTTAAATCTCTCAGTGGCAAAACTACTACTAACGCATGGTTGGTGTTGCATGGTATTGCAATACAGTTAATTATGAAAGGCACCCCAACACAACTAGGAATATTCTTTTTTTTTTTTTTTAAACATTAGATTTTTTTATATCAGTAAGGGGTATGAAATATACAGCACAAACCATAACAATGACATCTGACATCAATTGCAACATTGTCAAGTATAGTGACAGAGGTATATTCAGTACTGTCGGTCGGAGCATATACAATCATCCACATCTTAGTCATAAAAGTAATAAAACTCGAGGAGTTCAGATAAGATCTAAGGAGGGTTGTAAAATCTATATCGGGCACTGCGCCAGGAATAGAGAAGGTCTAGAAATAGTAGAAATAGGGAGGTGTTGCAGGTTGAGGAGGTAGGAAAGGCTCTAATGGAGGTTGGGGATAAGTAGAGGGATGGGTGGAGGGAGGGCAACATTAAAGGGGGGGGGGGGGGTAGGTAAGTTCTTATGAGTAAGCACAACTCCTCAAGGTTCTTCCTTTTATGTCTTTTTACCTGAGCAAACCTTTTCTCTACAATAAACCTGCAATTAAGTCATAAAATGAAGCAATTTTATTACATTTACATTTTGTTTAGATGTGTCAGGACCAAGGCAAGGTCTGAAAAGTGTGGCTCTGCAGGCGGTGGGGTATGTAGAGCCAGCTTCCTTGCCGAAGCAAAGTTATTTCTGTGTTGTAGAAATCACATCCCCAACACACAAATGGGAACCGTGATTTGTTTTTCAATCTCTTTTGTGACAGCAGGCAGGTGAAAACACCTGGGTGTATCCAGAATGGCATATATGTGTGTCCCAGGTTCAGGATGTATGCAGATTTTTTTTCCACTAGAGGAGAGTACTGGGAGGCTGGAATGGTAGAGGTAATGAGCCTGGCGGAAGGAGGCTGGCTCATTAGGGCCTCTATAAGAACTCCTAGACTGCTCAGAGAATTGCTCCACCCTGGAACCAGTTTCATGCCTGAGTAGACTGGGGGGAGCTTCCTGCTGACCTGTGTGGTGACAAAGAAAACAAACTTGTGTGGTGAGACACAGCCTGTGTGGCTGTTGACTGAATGGGGAGATAGGTGCTTGGGGCAGCACCAGGTTGCACCTAGCTGGTAGTGAAGGATACTGTGTATGTAGTAGGTGGCCAACAGGCCAGGGTTTATTTTCATGTTTTGTTTATTTTGCTCAATTTGTTTTGTTAATAGTTGAAAATAAACTGCACGTGTGTTTCACCAGACGAAAGCCTCGTTTGCGGTGCCTAATTTCTGTGGTGTGAACACACACCACACACCCGCTGCCGATCTAACACTCTCACACTTCATACACTTCGGCTGATTTAGTTGAATATCTTTACATGAAAAATTGTGTTACTTTTAAGTTTTATTATCCAGTCATATGAAAAGAAAATCCATGTTTACTCATTTCATCGGCACTTGATTGGAAGATTGAAATGAACATTTACATAATTTATTATATGAAGATCCTCCGGAGTGGAGGATCTTCATATAATTTAGTTAATCAGCCTTAATACCTAACTTCAAGGACTGCACCTCAATCATGTAATTATAGTTGTGAAAATCATCATCACTATTTATGTATTATTTTATGGGGCATGGTCATCAAAATTATTTTTTTTTCACAGTGGAGAAGGACAATGTTGCAAAAATGTCAATGGTGGAATGTTTTTTGGACATATTGATAAAAAGCAGATCAAGTCAGACACCTTTTTATAAATTCTTTATTTATATTTTGTAACAACATACAATATAGAACATAAGAAAAAACATTTACAGATCATATTTTTAACACAAATTAGACATTATGGCCCCATTCACACAGGAATCGGCCGGCGCGTACAGCTTCATGCTGCGTGCAGGGCCGTATAGGGCAGCTCCCAGCAAGGACAGGTGCTGCGTGTGATTAGTACGCAGCCCCCATGCTGCTCTATGGGACTATGTGGCCGTACGCCCCCCCCCCCCCCTGCCCCCCCCCCCCGCCCG
>NW_017306684.1:320377-333691 GCF_000935625.1 Nanorana parkeri | reverse complement strand
CTGTGTGCATGCACATGGGGGAAAGGGTGGGGGGGGGGGGTGTACGGCCACATAGTCTCATAGAGAAGGACGGGGGCTGCATACTAATCATTTGCATACATGCATACATAGCATTTATGACAAACGTGTCATTAAATGTATCTTTATTCACATTTATACTGGAGTGCTGGTGACGTTTTTGGACTTCTGCATACTAGTCACACGCAGCACCTGTCCTTGCACCGAAGAGCTGCCCGATATGGTCCTGCACGCAGCACGGAGCTGTACGTGCCGGCCGTTTTCGGTGTGAATGAGGCCTAATGGGCCACTTGAGTCCGACCAGATAAAAATATAAACTGAATAGAATACACGAAACAGGACAAAAACAAAAAACAATAAAAAGTAAATAAAATACAAAAAAAATAAGTCCCTCTTTCCTCTGATAATCACTGTCCCCAATTTTCATCTCATTATGAGATATTCAGCTGAATTTATAAACTCCTTTCAATGAAACAAAGTTTTCCGGAAGCTATCGGAGGTGTTCTTAATGGAGCTCGTAAGGTGTTCCATAAGGTAAATTTCCTGAATGTGATCCAACTAATGGTGTATATTAGGTGGTTCAGGCCTCTTCCACAAAGCTGGGACACAAGCATGCGCAGCGTCAGACACCTTGGTGTGCTTAGATTTGCTTACTTTCACTGGCACTAAGGATTAGAAAATTTACAGTTTTTGCTTCCTTGAAAATTATAGCATGCGCAGTTCAAATTTTCGGCCGGGAGATGAGGAGAGACACTAGGTAAGTATATAGACTAGTAAGATTTTCAGACAGGAGCGCGTGGGGAAGACACAGGTAAGTTTAAAGCGGTTTTTTTTTTTTTACTTTTTCAATACATCTACTGCTTGCTAGCAGTAGATATATGCAAAAAATGTGATGGTTTAGAAACCCTTTCATTCTGAAATGAAAAAATTCAAACAGATCCAAAATCCAAATAACATACCGAATCAAATATTGGATTCAAAATCCAAAATAATGAAAGGAATATAAATCTGAATCAATCCGAAACAAAACACATTTTTTGCGGGGTTGAATGTCCACTGATTTCTTTATTCAGGATTTATTTATTTTTATTTGGAGATTCTGCCAGTAACACACTTCCTGTCCTAGGGTGACAAAGTTCCCTCACTGCACTGAAGCTTTGGAAGATCACATTTCATGTCCTAGGGTGACAAAGTTCCCTCACTGCACTTAAGCTTTGGAAGATCACACTTCCTGTCCTAGGGTGACAAAGTTCCCTCACTGCACTGAAGCTTTGGAAGATCACATTTCATGTCCTAGGGTGACAAAGTTCCCTCACTGCACTTAAGCTTTGGAAGATCACACTTCCTGTCCTAGGGTGACAAAGTTCCCTCACTGCACTGAAGCTTTGGAAGATCACACTTCCTGTCCTAGGGTGACAAAGTTCCCTCACTGCACTGAAGATTTGGAAGATCACACTTCCTGTCCTAGGGTGACAAATTTCCCTCACTGCCCTGAAGCTTTAGAAGATCACACTTCCTGTCCTAGGGTGACAAAGTTCCTTCACTCCCCTGAAGCTTTGGAAGATCACACTTCCTGTCCTAGGGTGACAAAGGTCCCTCACTGCACTGAAGCTTTGGAAGATCACACTCCCTGTCCTAGGGTGACAAAGTCCCCTCACTGCACTGAAGCTTTGGAAGATAAGTGTTGTCGCTCTAGGTTGCTGAATCCTGGTTTGAGGGTTGGGAAGGGTGTTATGGCTGCAGAACACCTTTCCCTTTCCTTGTTACTATAAGATAGGATGTTGAGATGTCTCGTAGTCTACAGAAGTGAACTGTACAGGTTTGATAAAGCTGGCCATACACTAGCATATTTTTGAACAAAAGATCTTTCTTTACCAACCAATAATGCCACCAGACACTTGAGAAATGTTGTACGAAATTTTGTTTTATTTTAACATTCGATTTTGGAATTAATGGAGTTTCTCCAACAAAAACCACATTCTCTGTTAGAATTGTGTCCATTAAAAAAAAAAATTCCATCCTGCTCCTTCAAGTTTTATTTATTTTTTACTTTATTTTTTATTGTAGTTTTATTTCGCAATAGGGCCGAAATTGATCATCGATTTGACCCTATCAACTGATAGAAAGTTCTTTCATACAAAAGTTCTTTTGAAAATCTAACTCGTGTCCAATGGCCAGCTTAGAACCGCTTTAGATATCAGTGCAGCACTGGCAGTGTATACAAGGAAGAGACAAGCTTATGGAATATCCAGCTAGATCTGGATAGTATATTTTTTTTAGTTTGACAAGAGATATAGAATGTTTTTAAAGGGTTAGTAAAAGACCATAAGGAAAGAAAAGAACAAAAACAAAGTTCATCGTAAAGGTTTACATACATGTTTTATGATTTTTTTATGAGTTCAGTAGTTTTTAATTGGTTCCTGGAGGTTACAGAAGCCAGTTTCAACTATTTTAGACCTGTTCCCTGTTCCAGTATCATTATTTGACTTATTAAAAAAAAAAACTAAAAAAGAAGAAAGCTGAATAAAAAAAAATTAAGTGACTGTAGACCAGGGGTGCCCACAATTTTGGTGTTAAGATCTACTTTTCAAATGAAGAGCTACATGAGATCTAACAACAACAAAAACTCCCTTGCTCTCTCTCTCCTGGCTGTCTCTCCTTGCTCATCTTCCTCGCTGTCTCTCCTCGCTCTCTCTCCTGGCTCACCTTGTTGTATGTTGCAACAGGCTGTGTAAAGTAATATTCTTTGATGTAATACATAGCACTTGAACCACCAGAATCCACCAGAAAGGTGTCAGGGAGCTTGGCTCAGCAGACTCAGGCTGACACCCTTCCTGATCTACCAGCATCAGCGTTGAGAGCTACAGGTAGATCACCATCTACCTAATGGGCACCCGTGCTGTAGACAATGATCAATTACGTAACTAACAAAACAAAGGGAAAACACCAAGAACAGTAAATTTAAAAAAATTAAACTACCCTAAATGCCAAAAAAATAATAAAACAATGTTTTAAAGTAATTTGTGCCTAACTAGACTGTATCTGTAAATAATAAGTCAAGGCAACTGGACTTGCTGTATTTTTCTTGAAGACGTTTCACTGGACATCCATCCAGCTTTCATTTTTTTGGGGGTAAGACATCTATTGTCTGCCATATACAATGCTGTTTTAACACCTCTCTCTGGGCAGGTTCATAACACCTAATAGACTTCAATGATGCAAATACAATCAACACCTGGTTGTGAGTAACAGATTATGTGGATTGGAGCGACATTCACTATATTTATTCCCAGATTATTTTTTGTACAAGTCATTCTGAATTTAGAAAGTTGGTCGGATGACCGGCGAAATGTCTTCAAGAAAAAAAATACAGCAAGTCCAGTTGCCTTGACTTATTTTTTACAGATATACCATGATCTGGATGAATGAGAACCTTCACAGACACCTAACTAGAGTGATTAATAAATGAAGAATCTCCTTGCAAAATCAATTTTGTGCTAAAATCGGTCCGCTTCTCTCGAGCGTGATGTTAGGTATTGAAAAATAATAACGAAAACAAATATTTCTTCTGTAGAAAAGCATAGATGAACTGCTGGAAATATATATAGAAAAAACTTTTTACTGAGAGAACTAGGATGGCTGCCATTGTTCTTCTTTTCTTCTGAAAATACTAGTTGTCTGGTTATCGTGAGGATCCAGTGCCTTCCATACATCCTAACATGGAGGAAGTATGCTGAGCAGAGATTTTTTTTCAATTGTTGCAAATTGACTTGCTGCATGCTTGTTCTGGCTTACTGACTCAAAATATCATTAAGCTAGATTCAGCTAGATCCTTGGGTCTCATCTGGTGGGTCGTGACCCAAAAGTGGGTCGCGACCCCATGTTTAGTGGGTCGCCGCATGCCATCCACTTTTCTAGGTTCCTCAACCTCCCCGTAGCGCAGCACTGTCAGTTCTAACCCCGAGTAGCCATTCAAAATATGCTGCCCAGTGCCGAATGTCAGCTTGAGATGGGATGGGGTGGGGGTATGGCCGCGAGGATTCTCCATCCATACATGCGTTGCTTACAGCTCCCTTGTGTGTCCTGTAGAGGTGCCTGGACCAGAGTGATGTCACATTCTGGCTCCTGGCACCTCTACAAGGTGTGCAAGGTCACTGTACAAGCAATGCACAGGTGCACAGCGCTCTGTCACAGTACAGCAGCCCACACTGGACCCCAGGTTGAGGATCCACTCCAGTTCTTGTAAGGTAGGGAGACTGTGGATTTTAGAAAAATTAACGTAATCGCACCTACCGCACGTTCAGGTGTAGGGAGTGCATTGCCATTTATTTGAATGCCATTTATTTGAAATGCATCTTCAACACACAGTTCTATTGGCCCCATTGTAATGTGCGGTACCGCAATGCCATGTGTTCCATTGCAGTGCGACTTGGGTCACGGCTAAATGACCAAGGACAAATGTGGGTCCTGAGGTTACACAGGTTGAGAACCACTGAGCTAGTTTTTAAAAAAAAGGAGGTTGGCTAAGGCACCCTCCATATTTCTCTCAGCACCAGTTCCTTTAAATATATCTGTCACACTTGGATCGCAACTGCGGAGCAACGTAGGTCTCGGTTATCTCAGTATGTGGTTCAGTTCTCCTCTCTCAGCAACTTAGATATGGTGGTGGAACCATTAACATCATCTAACCGAGGTAGGGGAAAGGAAGTGGTTAACCCCAGCAGGGGGGTTTAAGAAGTCAGTGTATACTGATAGCACTAGGTGTTGTGTGGGGCTGAAAGTAAAGGTGATGTCTCCTCCTTAATTCATCAGCATGCTAAAATCACTAAACAGATATAATAGATATGAGTTCATGGATGAGTAAGTTTAGCAAAGTATAATCACAGGTGCAGAGCGGATGAACCACAGGTGGCATCCCATAGAAACATACAGGCCTCCCCTCTCACTGGTTTTGCATGAATCACTACAATGCACTATTTGAATAGTCTCTCATAAAACAAGTACTGTAGTAAATGAACTTCCAGCTGTTTGATATGTTCAGATAGTAGTTTGAAGATACTTGCGGTTTGGCGCTCACTGGGTGATGACTCCCAGAGCCAGGTAGGAAGCAAAAGTCCCTTGGGTGATCTCTGGATGAATAGGAGGAGGTGCCTTGACAAGTTGTCCCAGGAGGATGTGTAGGAGGTGACGGTAGTCCGTTTGGGGTAGTCAGCTGTTGCAGGGTGTGAATCTTCAGCGTTCACTGTAATCAACAGTAGGACGCCGAAGATTTGTTTGCTCGTGGCTTAAGTAGGGTTCTGCGCATGTGCCCGGGAAGTAGAGTTACGAGCGCGGACTGCGCATGCGCGACGCCGTCTATGTCCTCGGTGAAGAAACAAGGAGATTCTCTTACAATATCCATATCTGTAATTTAGATAATTTTTTATCTACAGTGGAAGAAATTAATGGCTCTGGGAAACAACACCCAAGTGACCGTGTTTGTGTTTTCTGGACTGACCGATAATGATAAACTAGTCCCGCCCCTCTTTGCCTTTTTCTTCATGGTGTACCTCGTGACCGTACTCGGAAACATCGGCTTAATTATTCTTGTCCTTGTTGCCTCCAACCTCCACACTCCAATGTATTACTTCTTGAGTTACCTCTCAGCGGTGGACCTCTTCTACTCTACAGCTATAACTCCTAAAATGTTGTCCGATCTTCTATCCCTCAGGAAGACCATATCCTTTCATGGTTGTGCCATCCAATTCTTCTTGTTTGCTGCCATGGCAGGAACTGAGATTCTCCTACTTTCCAGTATGTCGTACGACCGCTACGCTGCTATCTGCCACCCCCTTCACTATGTTTCCATCATGACCAAAAGCAAATGTGTGTCTCTGGTCAGTCTGTCATTCTCCGTGGGCTGCTTTCAGTCCTTTGTGCAGACCTGCTGCTTGTTCGGTCTCCATTACTGTGGCCCGAACGTTATAGACCATTTCTACTGTGACGTCCTTCCCATACTCCAGTTGTCTTGCTCCAAAAGACTTCTTTGCAACATCATAACTATTCTCTCTGTTGGCTCTTGTGGTATTTATGCACTGTCGGCAATCTTGGTCTCATACGCTCTCATCTTTACCACCATATTAGGTATAAAGTCTTCTGAGGTACGACAGAAAGCTTTCAGCACGTGTTCTTCTCATCTCATGTGTGCCAGCGTCTTCTATGCTGCAGTATTCTTCACTTATTTTCGCTCACCTTCCAGTGCCCTGGACAAACGAGACAAAGTGGCCTCTGTCTTCTACTCAGTAATGACCCCAATGATGAACCCCCTTATCTACAGCCTAAGGAACCAGGAGGTTAAAAGGGCCTTCATGCATGTTATACATAATATTTTACATGTAAGTAGAATTTTTAAAAATATTTAGGGATAAATGATGCCTTTTGATGGGCTTGGATAGCACGGGAAAAAGTTAGAACCACTGTCAGATTTTCACTGATGGAAATCTTCCCATGGGGGCACCTGTTGTAATGACAACTGACTGTCCAGGATTGGACTTCCCTTAAAAACCAAAAAAATACAAAGTAGAAATAAAAAGGGCTAAAGTAAATCAAATGAAATAAAACAATTTTCAATGTAAGAATCGTGTTTTTATTAATAGTTGTCACTATTTGGGTTTAGAAGAAATAAATAACAAAATAAAATAATGTATTATTGCAGTAAGATCTCATTAAATAAAAATACTGTTGTGCATTGGTAAAAAGTATTATGCAAGAATAGGATTAATATGTGAGAAAAAAAATAGATTTTTATAGATAATTAGACTCATGTGATTGTTATTTATCTATTTTTCATCCCTTGGTCTGCTGCTAATGGTCTATACAAATTTCCTGTGGACACCGTGGAGCCTGAACGTCCAGGTCGCTGGAAGGAGAGCGGCTGGCTGAGCCAATGGGGGTGATTTACTAACCTAAACACACGCATGCACCAGCTGCGTGTGATTGTTACACAGCAAAACGTATTTATCAACCAAAAAGTCTCTAAAAGCATATTTCCACTAATGCCATATATGCAAAAATCCTGCACATGATGCATATATAATGCTGCTTCACAGTTTAGACAAAAATGGTAAGCTCATGCATTTACATTCCTGCATTCATCAATGCAAGCAACACAACATAGAGCTAATTTACACAACATCACCTTGCAATTCATGCAGGGCTTTGCACAACCCACCTGCTGGGTGTGTACACACTACAAAGGTGTCTAGATTCCACCAATAGATCATGCTGGGAGGGAACACACTACAGAGGTGTATACTTGTTCGTGGCGTGTTTATAAGGTTAGTAAATCAACCCCAATGCCTCTTCCTGCTGCCAATTGCCATACAATTTCTATCTAATTTTCTCTGAGGATCCTGAAGTGGTGATGTTGCCAATCTCTACTGACGTTTAATTGATGAGGGTTAAGGGGATAGGAGTGGTGCACCGCGTAGAGGATACGGTGGAGAATAGACACCATATAAAGACCCAGCTCCATTCTTTAATAAAACATCCAGGAAGCCTCCAGCAATAGAGGAGTAGATTCTACACGTGAACAATAGGAAATCTCTATATTCATTTCTCTGTATTTAATATTCGAGGTTCCAAGCACATTCGATGATAATTATAATATGTTACATATGGGAGGTCCATTTCTGATCACTGAAATAACATCTGTTTGACAGAAAATGAGGTAGAAATACTTAACTATAGACTTGTGCACCAGCAAAAAAAATTGTTTCGTTTTGTTTTGATTCGGATTTTGCGTAATTTAGTTTTTCGGGATTGGGGTCCGAAAGTCAATTTGTTTCTGGTTTCGGATTTGGACAAAATTCGTTAGCAGTAGTCTTTACGAATGTTCGTTTCGTTATCATTTTGTTTTGTGTTTCGTTGCAGCAAAGTGACGTGAAAGCAGAACTATGAGGTGAGTGAAAATCACTCAGCCTCATCGTTTCGAGCCGACATGTGACAATGAAACTGTCACAGGTCGGCTTGGCTGAGCTGAAGACACAGCGGAAGCGAGGAGAACGGTCTGCAAAATGTAAACACATAGTAAAAATAATGGTGCGGGGTGCCTCTCCTGATTCATACCAGACCCTTTAGGTCTGGTAGGAATGTTAGGAGGGACCCCCAAGGTAAAAATAAAAAAGTGCATAGGGTCCCCCCCAAAGTCATACCAGACTCTTTAGGTCTGGTAGAATTTTTAAAGGAGAAACCCCAACACCAAAAAATGGGGGGAAAAAACGGGGTCCCTCCTAAAATACCCAACCAGACCCTTAATTCGAGCATTGGCCTCGAAGAAAGGGGGGGGCAAGCAAGCGACCCCTGCCTCCCTCTGCCATTCCAGGCCACATGCCCTTGGCATTGGGAGGGTGCTTTTCAAGGGCCTCTTTCCCACAACTCTGACCCGGTGGTTGTGGGGATCTGTGAGCACAAGGGCTTATCTGCATCAGGGTATCCCTTTCATAATGGGGGCACCCAGATGCCGCCCCACCATGTGAATGAGTAAGGGGTACTTGTACATCTACTCATTCACTAAAGGGTTAAATTAAAATGTAAATTATAAACCCAGACTTGTAGAAAAAATCCTTTAATTGAAAAAAAAAATCCAACACAATTTTTGACTATTCCTTTAATAAAACAAAAAACCCAAACAATGAAAAAAATTATCCAACGAGGTAATTCAAGGGTCAATCATGTCGTCCAGCAATGTCCATGATGCCGCCAACTCATCTAAATTTAAATAAAAGCCCGCCGACCCGACCACGCGCAATATACTCCTGCCATAGAATTAAATTTTGACAAGTACCGTCCGAATGATAGCAAATTGGCGGAGTCAGCTGTGACATCAATGTCAGTATACTTAATAAAATAGTAAGCACTGAGTGATTGTAACATGTTTGTTATATTCAGGAGGATGATATGCTATCATAGTGTTATCACTGTCAGAATTTTTCTATACATTTTCGCTCTCTCCCTCTCTAGTGGCATCTTCTGCTCCCCTCTGAAATATCCACCGGTCATACGTGAAAAGCCCTCACTTGATCCCACCAACCTTAACTGCCTAAGACCCATTTCCTTGTTCTTGTTTGCCTCCAAACTCCTAGAACATTTAGTGCGGAACTGTCTGAGCTGCACTTTCATTAACAACATCCGTCTCAAGCCCTCTGGCTATCTCCTTCTCCTCAATGAACTCCACTCCCTTAACCTCCAAGACTTTGCTCCTTCCGGGTTCCTTGCACTCCATCAGTATCACCTCAGACTATCTCCTGCTCTCTTCTTTCTCTTTCTGTAGGGCTCCTCCAAGGCTCTGTCATCAGACCCCCTTCTATTCGCAATCTACAGCTCCTCCCTTTGTCAGTTCATAACCTCCCATGGCTTCGGAGGTTATGAATGATGACATGCAAATCTTTCTCTCTAGTACTCAGATCACCCCTTTAGTCACCTTGCACATTACTAGTGTATTACCTGACATATCATTAGACATGTGTGCGTTTCATTCAGTTCCGAATCAAAATTCATACAAATTTTCCAAAATTTGGACACATCCAAATTTCCAATTCCCAATGCATCTGAATGTGTTCCAATCCGGATTTCCCATCTGAATTTTGTTAAAAAACTAAATTGAATCGGACATGTGACTTTTCTGGCCAAACAGATGTGTTTTTCGGTTTAATGCATCCGAATGGGTCTGAACACGAATTTTCGTTATGGCAACATGGGAGCCATATACAGTATATACATATAATACTGAGGCTCCCAGACCCGAATGGCATTCGGCATCCAAATTTCCGAATGACATTCATGAGCTCCCGAATGGCATTCGGGTCTGAGAGCCTCAGCTTTAGTAATATATGCCTATGGCTCCCAGACCCGAATGGCATTCAGGAGCCCCAAGATGCAATTCAGAAATTTGGATCCCGAATGCCATTCGGGTCTGGGAGATTCAGCTTTAGCATTATTATCTGTAAATGGTTTTCTGTTTTACTCGCAACGATAATTCACAAACTCATCCGAAACTAACGAAAATTCAGATTGCGCTAGAATCTGAATCGAATTGAATTTTGGATCCGAATCCCAAATCCTGAAATAACGAAATATCCAAACTGAATTTTTCCACAGCTTACATGTCTACATATCATTATGGATGTCACACCACTTCCTAAGACTCAATCTTTCAAAAACAAACATCATGATATATTTTTTTAAATGGGCATCTCAGTGCACAAAAAAAACAGACCTGCACCTTTTTTTTTTTTATGAATGCACTGCATCACAAGGCACAAAAGGTGTTCTGAAACACATGTGAGTTATGTGTTGGCAAGGTGCAATGTGGATCACAAATACCTGCAAAGTCCTGCACTGAATGGTGCCTCTAAATAAGATTCAGGAGGGTGGTAATATCAGTACGAATCTGAACTCAAGAACACCGGGACATGACCTCAAACTTGCAGGAGGAAAGTTCAAATCTAAGATTAGAAATTATTAGTTTACTGAAAGAGAAATTGATGCTTGGAACACCCACCCAACAGAGGTAGTGAGTCAGTCAACAGACAGTAAGTGAATTTAAACATGCTTGGGACAAACACAGATCGATAGTCAGACAAAATGGTAAACAAAAGGGGGAAACTGAGGACCATTTTGGTCTTTTGCTTCCATCTATGTTTTTATGAAAAGGTTGGAGTGTAATAATGTTTAGCAAAACTGGAGTTCTTTGAGGGCCCATTACTACATACGCTTTGCAGCAAGTGGTCAAATGCATGCATTACTGTCCTGTACCTGGATGGAGACCAGTTGGACAAGGGGCTACCCAAGCAGCTCTTGTCCCACACCCCTGGGGATGGAGACAGAGAAGGTGGGGATGCAGAATGGCAAAGACGCCTGCACTGGCTGCTGGACAAGGTTTTGTGCAGAAGCTGTGGATGCTCAAGGTAGAAGAAGGAGCAGGCGAGTCTGCAGGGATCGGGTGACTTGCAGAACCTCTGGAAGCTGGAGAGCTTTGTGCCAAGGGTGACCAGATGAGCAGACACCAGACAGCAGGGGAGAGAGGAACCAGACAGATAGCTGGAAGCAGAGTCAGAGCCTTAGCCAAGATCATACTTAGGAGGGCAGATTAGCAGGCAGGAGCAAGGTCAGGATCATAAGCCAGGGTCATACACGTATAAGCGAAGTCATGAAGTTCCAGAGAAGGAGACAAGAAGTCCAAGGGTCACATTTGCCAGTGACCATCCCCATGCGTGCACCAACGCATGTTTTCCAGAGAGTTTTTGCACATGACCATGCACCATGGTGTGCGTGCATTCCTGGGTTCGGACTGGACTCCTGGTAAGTCTCTTTCAGTCATCACGTGCACTGCAACTCCCCTACTCTTGCTAAAAAAAGAGGTCATTTATTCATCCTTTGTGGTGGGTTGGAAGCCTGTTCATAATAACTGGGCTGTCTTAATGCAAAATACATAATGTAACCTACACTAATGAACTGCAATGGAATACCTAAATGTATTTCTACTTTTGTAGTCGAATTTGAGAAAACCCTTCTATATGTTTGTTATGTGTTCCCATTCACAGAGCAAAATTAAAAATAATTTAAAAAAATAAAAACTTGTAGGAGGCAACATGGCTGAATCCAGGTTTTTCTCAGCAGCTTCACTGTGACCTGTCCTTACAGAAAGGACAGAAATTTGTGTTTCATCAACTTCATTACCATTAAATGCAAACCTCTCACCCCTCACAGCCCCTCCTGACATTACAAAGAAGGAGAAGGCAAGTAGAAATTGCAACCCTAAAGAAGCTAAGAAAACCTAACCCTAAGTAAAAGCAATTTAAACTGCAAGTAGTATTTTTTACATATTGTTTTAGCCTATGCTATGTGAATGGGAACCTAACAAATATAAGATAGGTATTATCCCAATTTGGCTGCAGAAGTGGAAATACACTTTAAAGTGACATTAAACCCTCAGATTTTTTAACATAAACCAATACTGTAATGTGCGCCTTACTGTAATCCATGGTTGTTTCCCTTCTCTTTGCTGCTCTTCCTTTTAAATCTGTATCTCTTCTCATGCTTGGGGAGAACTTCCCTTTGCAGCTGAGTGCCTCTTCCTGTAGTGCTGGCTCAGGTTGTGAACCTACACACAGACACCATGTATCCATTTCAGAGACAAGGCAGTCTGCTGCAAACAGAAGTTCTCCCCGAGCATGAGAAGAGAGAAGGATTTAAAAGGAAGAGCAGCAAAGAGAAGGGAAACAACCATGGATTACAGTAAGGCGCACATTACAGTATTGGTTTATGTTAAAACATCTGAGGGTTTAATGTCACTTTAAGTGTGAATGGGCCCTTAATGATCATTTTGGACACTGCTCATACTTGTGGGGTTAACACATGAACCACAAACTAAAGGAAGTATTCCTTACTGGCACATTAAAGAATCCTCAAGAAACCGGTTAGTATCTGTCTTGTTTCTTGGTGAAAATAATTAAATGCTCGGGGACGGATGAGAATTGCTCCCAGGATGAAGCTATATATTATAAAAAGGATCATGAACAGATCCCCGGCATCAGACAGGTGTGCATTCCGGAGAGGTGAGTGACGCAGCAAATTGTCTATCGTACGGCGTATTTTCTGTGCGGACATATTTGGGGTTAGATTTACCTTAAAGTGTATGTATAGCCAAACCTTTTTTTTTTTTACTTATAGATAGAATGGGATAAAATGTTTCCATTCTGGTAAATGTCTGACACCTGAACAGGAAGTGAGGGGAAATCTCTCTAAAAGAACCATGGATAGTGGGAAAATCCAACAGGAATTCTAACCTTTCCACATTCTATGCAAAAGTATAACAAATGTTTTGGGGATACAGCAGATACAGTTTAGAATCATATTTTTTTTTAGTTTTGAATAAAGTGGGGAAGGATTAGAACCCCTGTTGGATTTTTGCTGCTGTCCGGGGCTCTGTTAGAGAAATGTTCCTTTATTTTCCATCTTAACAACAACAATTTTACCAGACAGGAAGTGAGAGTGAACAATAACAGCAACACAGACAGGAATACTTTGTTACTTTATAACTGTTATTTTGTTTCAATATATGTATCAACAAAGCCTGCAATCTCTGTGTGACAGATTCCTATACAGTATAGGAAATTATGGACACCGGCACTCCAAAGTAGAAAAACGTCTTTTATTGACGTGTCATGCAACAATACACTTTTTGCAACGCTTCGGGGTCACACAGGATCCCCTTCATCAGGCAGAACAAGCCTCACACGTTCTGCCTGATGAAGG
>NW_017306684.1:313961-320328 GCF_000935625.1 Nanorana parkeri | reverse complement strand
GTTGACTACATAAAATCATTATATTATATTATATTACAATGTCAGAATTTCTTGTGTAGGGTATTTATAAAACACAAATTGCAGAGCTATTTATTCTATGAAACGGCATGCATATTTGGTCTGTTCAAATGGATGCAATACGGAACGTTACCAGTATATTTTCTTTCCAGGTCAAAAGTAATATCAGGAAGATCTGTAAATAATAAGTCAAGGCAACTGGACTCGCTGTATTTTTCTTGAAGACGTTTCACTGGTCCAGCGTTCACAATTCAGAATGAATCTCTGGGAAAACATTATCTGGTAATAAATATGGTGAATGTCACTCCAATCCACATAATCTGTTAGTCGCAACCAGGTGTTGATTGTATTTGCATAATTGGAGTCTAGGAGGTGTTATTAACCTCCTAGACTCCTAGGGAGGTGTTAAAACAGCATTGTATGTAGCAGAAAATAGTTCCCCACCTCTATTCAAGGTTGGCTTCTCCATTTTTACATAAATAGCCTCATTCACACCTCTTGGTGTGACTGGTTTAAAAGAGGTGTGAAAGAGGCCATTTATGTAAAAATGGAGAAGCCGAGCTTGAATAGAGGGGAGGTGGGGGGAGGAGACAACTATTGTCTGCTACATACAATGCTGTTTTAACACCTCTCTCTGAGCAGGTTAATAACACCTCCTAGACTCCAATTATGCAAATGAAATCAACACCTAGTTGCGACTAACAGATTATGTGGATTGGAGTGACATTCACCATATTTAAGGGAGGTTGGGCTTCCTCCTGACAAACCAGCACCCAATTTTATCTTCTGCCCCATGTGCTCCAAGATGGAGGTTCTGATAGTTTAGAGTTAGGACCGCACTATAAGAGGTGCCTTGGCGCGGCTGTGCGGCTTTCACATTTTCTGCAAAAGACGTGTATCCAAACCTCTGTTATTAACCTTAGCGTGAGACAAGTTTTTTTTACATGCTGGCTTGTGAGTGTGCCGGGAAAACTTGTTACTATTTTACTGTTTAAAGCCCTTCCGTGTGCACCTTACTGTAAAGCTGGTGACGAATTGATGAGTGTGTTTGTCATCTGTTTTGATTCACCATATTTATTCCCAGATAATTTTTTGTACAAGTCATTCTGAATTGAGAAAGCTGGTCGGATGTCCAGTGAATCGTCTTCAAGAAAAAATACAGCAAGTTTAGTTGCTTATATACCATGTGACCTGGATGAATGAGAACTTTCACAGACACCTAACTAGAGTGATTAAGAAATGAAGAATCTCCTTGCAAAATCAATGTTGGGCTAAAATCGGTCCGCTTCTCTCTAGCGTGATGTTAGGTATTGAAAAATAATACTAACGAAAACAAATATTTCTTCTTTAGAAAAGCATAGATGAACTGCTGGAAATATATATAGAAAGAAAACTTTTAATGAGAGAACTAGGATGGCTGCCATTGTTCTTCTTTTCTTCTGAAAATACTAGTTGCCGGGTTATCACGAGGATCCTGTGCCTTCCATACATCCTAACATGGAGGAAGTATGCTGAGCAGAGATTTTTTTTTAATTGTTGCAAATTGACTTGCTGCATGCTTGTTCTGCCTTACTGACTCAAAAGGCAATGCAGCTAAAGTCAGCAAGATGACCCGTTTTTTTTAAAAGGAGGTTGGCTATGAAAACCTTCGTATTTCTCTCAGCATCAGTTCCTTTAAAAATATCCATATCTGTAATTTCTTATCTACAGTGGAAGAACTCAATGGCTCTGGGAAACAACACCCAAGTGACCGTGTTCGTGTTTTCTGGACTGACCGATAATGATAAACTAGTCCCGCCCCTCTTTGCCTTTTTCTTCATGGTGTACCTCGTGACCGTACTCGGAAACATCGGCTTAATTATTCTTGTCCTTGTTGCCTCCAACCTCCACACTCCAATGTATTACTTCTTGAGTTACCTCTCAGCGGTGGACCTCTTCTACTCTACAGCTATAACTCCTAAAATGTTGTCCGATCTTCTATCCCTCAGGAAGACCATATCCTTTCATGGTTGTGCCATCCAATTCTTCTTGTTTGCTGCCATGGCAGGAACTGAGATTCTCCTACTTTCCAGTATGTCGTACGACCGCTACGCTGCTATCTGCCACCCCCTTCACTATGTTTCCATCATGACCAAAAGCAAATGTGTGTCTCTGGTCAGTCTGTCATTCTCTGTCGGCTTCTTTCAGTCCGTTGTGCAGACCTGCTGCTTGTTCGGTCTCCATTACTGTGGCCCGAACGTTATAGACCATTTCTACTGTGACGTCCTTCCTATACTCCGGTTGTCTTGCTCCAAAACACTTCTCTGCAACATCATAACTGTTCTCTCTGTTGGCTCTTGTGGTGTTTGTTCGCTGTCGGCAATCTTGGCCTCATACGCTCTCATCTTTACCACCATATTAGGTATAAAGTCTTCTGAGGTACGACAGAAAGCTTTCAGCACGTGTTCTTCTCATCTCATGTGTGCCAGCGTCCTCTATGTTGCAGCTTTCGTCACTTATTTTCGCTCACCTTCCAGTGCCCTGGACAAACGAGACAAAGTGGCCTCTGTCTTCTACTCAGTAATGACCCCAATGATGAACCCCCTTATCTACAGCCTAAGGAACCAGGAGGTTAAAAGGGCCTTCATGCATGTTATACATAATATTTTACATGTAAGTAGAATTTTTTAAAATATTTAGGGATAAATTATGCCTTTTGCTGGGCTTGGATAGCATGGGAAAAAGTTAGAACCACTGTCAGATTTTCACTGAGGTAAATCTTCCAATTGTGACGCCTGTTGTAATGACAACTGACTGTCCAGGAGTGGATTTCCCTTAAAAATACAAAGTAGAAATAAAAAGGGCTAAAATTAATCAAATGAAATAAAACAATTTTCAATGTAAGAATCGTGTTTTTATTAATAGTTGTCACTATTTGGGTTTAGAAGAAATAAATAACAAAATAAAATAATGTATTATTGCAGTAAGATCTCATTAAATAAATTACTGTTGTGCATTGGTAAAAATTATTATGCAATAATAGGATTATTATGTGAGAAAAAAAATAGATAATTAGACTCATGTGATTGTTATTTATTTATGTTCATAGTGGTTGTTTTTTTGCATGTAATATTTATTGAGATTTCAAAACAAATACAGTTAAAACACAATTAGTGTTGTTTTTATATATCATTAACTTGACGCGTTACAATATAAAATAATTTATATTAGCACAAAGTTTGCATGGTTCACGATGAATAAAATACAATAAAAAAATGTATTGCAGGTAAGAGTTCTTGTAATCCAATAACCTCATATTAATATTTACATAATGGTTATTTTTATATATCATTTCCAAATTACATAAGAGGTCTTATAATCCAATAATGGCATAGTAATACTTACATAGTGGTTGTTTATATATCATTACCTTAGACATGATATCATATTTATTAGCACAAAATTTGTATTATTATTATTATTATTATATAGGATTTATAGAGCGCCAACAGTTTGCACAGCGCTTTACAATATAAGGAAGACATTACAATCACAATACAAATCAAGACAAGATGGTAAGGAGGGCCCTGCCCCTGAGGACTTACAATCTAAGAGGGAGGGGCAAGTGATACATGAGGAGGTGGCTGTGAGGGGATGAATTGTTTGAGAATGTGATGGTTGTATAATTCACGATGAATAAAATAAAAATGAATTGTACATATCTTCTTATTATAATATAATCCAATAATTACATTATTTCAATTGTATAATTTATAGCATAAAGGGTAAACTTAAAATTGCTGATAAAATAATTTATTTATGTATTTATGCTTTTGAAATGATATGTCCTTGAGCTGGAAAAAGTCCAGCGGAGGGCAACCAAACCTATTAAGGGGTTCGAGGACCTGAACTATGAAACAAGGTTGTTAAAATTAAATATGTTCTCTTTGGAGGTTAGGAGATTAAGGGGGGACATGATTTTCATATATAAACTGTTCAATGGTGACAGCAACATTATTAACAAACTCTTCATGGTCAGCTCCGTAACAAAGACAAGAGGGCACCACCAAAAATTGGTGGGAAAAAAATTTCAACATACAGGGTGCAAGGGTTTCTTCACAGTTAGAACGGTTAGGGTCTGGAACTCGCTGCCGCAGGAAGTGATTTCAGCTAAGAGATGTGCGGGATTCCGTCAATACGCATTCCAGCCGGTGAACATTTGGAAAGAGTATAGAGTGATAGCTCAGAGAAATTTGGGGCTGATTGCAGGGAGAAGGTATGTTTTGAGAGGTGGCTACTTAGTATAAGAAATTAAAGGGGACATTGCTATTTAGTGTCAGAAATATAAGGGAGAGGATACAATTAAAGGGTTTCTAAACCCTCACGTTTTTATATATATATATATATATATATATATTTTTGTATAGATTGGGTTAAGTGAGATTTACATGATTTAATCAGGCACATAAATATTTAACTAATATACAGCACTAATGTCTGCAGTGAGAACATCATGAACAGAAGATACAATGAAAAATATATATATGATACAAGATGGATTGAGTGGGAGATGTCCATAATCTTAGTACAAAAATATAAAACAATAAATTGTTCAATACACTTTGTTAATAATTGATGAATATACAATAAATCAATCCTACTGCAAGCATAATGAAACAATAAAGGACTCAATACATTATGTTAATAGTTATTTAATGTATAAATATAGACAATAAATCAATCCCAGTACAAGCGATATGAAACAGAATAGAAAGTAAATGGCTGTGGACGTTGAACCATAAAGGAAGGAAGACATCCGTCACATGACAATAACTCATTATATTGAACAGTCAAATTGTCATGTCCATCAGTGCGTTGTAAAAATAAAACATGTCGGTGAAAGGAAAGAAGAAGCACTTTGGTCTTATTATTTCTGCCTTGTGAATAAGGAATGGCTGTGATAGGATTTTCCGGGTTTCTTTGTAGCTTGCTTGATTTATTCTTCTGTAATCTTTATGATTTCATAAAGGAATCCGGGTGGAGAGCTGTTAATGTGAACGTGCAGGAAGACTCTCATATGCTTCATCTTCTGTATTTAATTATTGTGGCAGTGCGTGGCAATGCCACTGTGTTATCTCCATTCATGTGTCCATATTTTGATAGTGTCCATATTTTGATAGTGGCCAGTGCGTGCTGATGGCACAGGTGTGCGCAGCCTTTAAAATAAAGGTGTTGGGAAGGGTTCAAGGCTCCACCTGGGAGACAGGAAAGCTCCACCCAGGAGTCATAGTGGAGTCCAGTACAGCAGGTTGCTGCAGGTTGGAAAAACCCCAGTGTGCAGGTTAGCACATGACTGAGGCTGTCTGGAGGAACAGACAGTGGCATGAGGTCTGAGGCCGGAGCATCGGTGCTGCAAATGCAAAGCCAGGAGGCCGGATGGGCATGTGCTGCTAAAGAACCCCTGCGAGGGTAATTTGCTTTATGTTTGTGAACTTTCATTTAATAAAAGTGGGTAAAGAAGCCCTTAAAAGAAGATTTCTGCGAGTGGATGCGCTACTGTTTGGAGCTAATTCTCACATTATATTAAATGAAAATTAAATTAATTATATACATTTTATTCTGTATGAACTAGTACACTTACGTGGATATCTTCATGGTGTTTTATCTTCTTTTTTGCCTCTCTCCTGATATTATGGAAAATGTCCATATGACCTCATCGGCAACATCGAAACATCGGCAGAAAATCTGGACAATTTGGTGAAATATCAATGTTTCAGAGAAATGCATTAAAGTCAACTGGGGAATGGGAAATTGCGGTGGTTTTAGGGGGCGCACTGGGCTTTAGATGTCTTCTGAAAATAAAATGTAAACTATTCTGGACCAATTGTTATGCCCAAAAAATGACTTCTTATTAGCTGGGAAGGTATGTTAGATATTGAGGAGCAGAGATGGACCTTTCATATATGGTAAAGTAGACATGTGCGGTTCGTTTCGGAAACATTTTCGTTATTCGGAGATCCAGATGTATCCGAATTTCTGAAGAACAGAGATGACGAATGAGAACAAACTTGAATTTCCGAAAACTAAATTTTCTGACTTAATGTGTTAGTGGTAATCTACACGAATTTTCGTTTGTGGCCAAATTTTCGTTATAGCAAAGTGACATTAGAGAGAGGGAAAAAAACATTTTTATTTTAAAGGAGAACTGTGCAGTAAGTTTTTTTCTCCTAAGGGTTACAGGAGGACATATACTAACCTCTTCCTGTGAACCAAAGCTTGGTATATAGCGAGCTATAGCGAGCTACAGCTCGCGGTATACTGGAGACCGACGCAGCCGGAACGGATCCCGCCCCCTGTCCATCTGTACCCG
>NW_017306684.1:304130-312974 GCF_000935625.1 Nanorana parkeri | reverse complement strand
CTCTGTACCCGCCCCCTCCCCCGTCCGTTTCTCCAGTCAGCGCTGGAGGATTGGAGCGGGGAGGGGGAATCCCTGCAGGGAGCCGTGAGTGACAGTCACGGCTCTCTGCCGAGAGATGATTGAGAAGTGAGCAATCACCGGTATGCGTTCACTCACTTCACGATCTATTGAGCCGACCTGTGACAGTTTCATTGTCACAGGTCGGCTCCAACTATGAGGATGAGTGAAAATCACTCACCTCATAGTTCTCCTTTGATGTCACTTTGCTGCAACGAAACAAAAACAAAACAACAATGAAAGGAACACTCGTAAAGACTACAGCTAACGAATTTCGTCTGAATCCCGAAACGAATTGACTTTTGGACCCGAATCCCGAAAAACGAAATAACGCAAAATCCAAATCGAAACGAAAGCATTGGCTCAGCCAGTAGCTCTACCCCTGGAAGGTCAGGCCCCACAGTTTCCACAGGAAAGTTGTATAGACCATTAGCAGCAGACTAGGAGCAATTTAAGTAAAAGTTTTAGATTATTTCCAGTAGGGATGCACCGATACCAATACTAGTATCAATATCGGTGCCGAATCCGAGTATTTGGGCGAGTACTTGTTTACGCCCAAATGTTTCGATGCCTAGCACGAGTACTTCCGGTATCAGGAAGCCGGGCAGCGCGTCATTACACGCTGCCCTGTTTCCCGATTAGCCGGGAAGCGGCTCCATGCTCTCTCGTCACTAGTGATGCCACTGGACTCTAGAGAAGTGGAGGCGTGTTCTCTGGAGTGACCAATCACAGTTCTCTGTCTGCGTTTGGCGGTTGCCATGAGAACGGTACTTGCCTAACTGCATTGTGCCAAGTGTAAAGTTTGGTGGAGGGGGGAATATGTTGTGGGGTTGTTTTTCAGGGGTTGGGCTTGACCCCTTAGTTCCAGTGAAGGGAACTCTTAAGGCATCAGCACACCAAGACATTTTGGACAATTTCATGCTCCCAACTTTGTGGGAGGAGTTTGGGGACGGCCCCTTCGTGTTCCAACAGGACTGCGCACCAGTGCACAAAGCAAGGTCCATAAAGACATGGATGGAGGAGTTTGGGGTGGAGGAACTTGATTGGCCGCACAGAGTCCTGACCTCAACCCCACAGAACACCTTTGGGATGAATTAGAGCGGAGACTGCGAGCCCGGCCTTCTCGTCCAACATCAGTACCCTACCTCACAGATGGTCCAACATTCACATAGACACACTCCTAAACCTTGCGGACACCTTCCTAGAAGAGTTGAAGCTGTTATAGCTGCAAAGGGTGGATCCAACCCAATACTGAACCCTAATGACTAAGACTGGGATCCCATTAAAGTTCATGTGCGTGTAAAGGCCGGCGCCCCGATACTAATGGCAATATAGTGTATTTCCCCTTTGGTGTGGTATCGCCTCTGCTACATATTTATCCCGTAATTCTATAGTTAAATAAAATATTGATACATAATGTATGTGGATGGGTGCGAGTATCAGCTACTGAAGGTCCCTCGTGCAATCGTCATAGCCGAATTATTAACCAATTTAAGAAACGTTTTCCTTTTGAATCTTTAATTGGTTAGGTAAATGAAGTCTTCTCTCTGGAGGGAGATAGAAAGAATTCTCCGGAGGAACAAAGCTCGGTATAAAAATGAAACATCCTGATCGGCAGAGATTACACGGTGCAAGAATCCCCTGCATGAGATGAAAATGTATCCAACAGATGTGAGACTCATTTCTATGCCAGAAGATCATTATATCTTTGAAGTTCCAGGAGGCTATGCCCAGGGTGGGCCATTGTTAAAGGAATCCATTTGAGAAGTTTGGAACTCTTATATTTTACATTGTATCAGAATAGAGACACCTGACTCCAAATGTCACTCATGTTCATGTGGTCCTGAACGATAGAGGTAAGAGAATGCGTTTCTGTTGTCCCAGAAGGTGTTGTCTAATGTCCTATTTAAAGGTGAACTCCAAGAAGCAGATTAATTTTACATGTAAGGTAGTTGGTATTAAACGTCAAAGATTTGTATTTTACAGAGTTACATATGTTGGCATTTGTTGCTTTATACACCTTTATTCACTGTTATACTGGATTTGCTGTGAATTTCAATAAAGTCTGCAGTATTGGAATTCTCTGGATGGTGCGGTCTGTTCATATACTGTTACATAGTTACATAGTATTTGAGGTTGAATAAAGACATATGTCCATCAAGTCCAACCTATTGTGTGTATGTGTATGGTCCTATTGGTGTGTAGTATGTATAGGCCCCTGTGTGTTCTCAATCTTAAGAGTACTTGTACCCCTGTATATTACGGTCCCTGAGGAAATCGTCCGATCGCCTCTTGAATGATTCCACACTCTCAGCCAAAATCACAGCATGTGGCAGCGAGTTCCAGACCCTGACCGATCTAACTGAGAAGAACCCCCTTCGCTCCTTGTGCTGACATTTTTTCTCCACCAATTTTAGGTGGTGGCCTCTCGTCCTTGTCACCGAGTTAATTGTAAAAAGTTTGCTGCTAATGTTACTATCCCCAGTAAAACATTTTATATATGAAAATCATGTCCCCCCTCAATCTCCGGACCTCCAGCGGGAACATGTTTAAATTTAGTAACCTTGTCTCATAGCTTAGGTCCTCCATCCCCTAATTAGTTTAGTTGCCCTTCTCCGGACTCTCTCCAGCTCAAGGACATCCTTTCTGTGGATAGGTGACCAAAACTGGACCACATACTCCAGATGAGGCCGAACCAGTGATCTATAAAGTAGCAGAATTATAGATTTGTCTCTACAGTAGATTCCCTTTTTAATACAAGGCAGTACTCGCTTTGTTTGCAGCAGCCTGGCATTGGACGTGATGACTCACGGGTCCTTAGACCACCGGCAATGTTGGCCTTAGTGACCCATGAAGTTTTGTTTTAAACTTCATGGGTCACTGAGGACCCATGGAGTTTAAATAATGGACCGATAAGGCTGTAGAGAAAGGTACGTGGTCATGGAATCTTTTTAGCCTAGAAGCTGCATGATCTCTGTGACCATAAGATGCTCATTTCACCATTCCAGGGGCAGAACAAAATGGAGGATGCAAATGGAACGCAAATGATCGGCTTTGTGTTGTATGTATGTATGTATGTATGTATGTATGTACAGGTGAAACTCGAATAATGAGAATATCGTGCAAAAGTAATTGCAGTAAGTCCTGCAAAAGGGGCCCAAACCAAGTTCTGAGTACATATGCATGCTTGTACTTTTCAGAGGTCCGATATTGTTCTATGTACAATCCTTGTTTTATTGATTGCATGTAATAATCTACTTTTTTGAGGTTGTGGATTTGGGGTTCTTGGGGTTTTCATGAGCTGTAAGCCATAATCATCACAATGATGAGAAATCACGGCTTGAATTATCTTGCTTTGCATGTAATGAGTCTATCTCATATATTAGTTTCACCTTGTAAGTTGCATTAGTGAAATAAATGAACTTTGCACGATATTCTAATTATTCGAGTTTCACCTGTATGTATGTATGTTCATTTGCATCTTCACGTCTAATACACTGTATTGGACGTGATGACTCACGGGTCCTTAGACCACTGGCAATGTTGGGCTCAGTGACCAATGGAGCATCATGGATCAGTGACCCATTGGATAATGGGTTAATAAGGCTGTAGAGAAAAGTATGTGGTCATGAAATCTTTTTAGCCTAGAAGCTGCATGATCTCTGTGACCATAAGATGCTCATTTCACCATTCCAGGGGCAGAACAAAATGGAGGCTGTAAATGGAACACAAATGATCGACTTTGTGTTGTCTGGTATGTCCATTTGCATCTTCACGGCTAATACACTGTACTGGACGTGATGACTCATGGGTCCTTAGACCACTGGCAACTTTGGGCTCAGTGACACATGGAGGTTAAATAATGGACCAATAAGGCTCTAGAGAAAGGCACATGGTCATGGAATCTTTTTAGATTAGCAATGTAACTGGAAACTGTTTGTGACCATAAGTTGCTCATTTCACCATTCCAGGGGCAGAACAAGATGGAGGATGTAAATGGAACACAGATGATCGAGTTTGTGTTGTCTGGTCTTACTGAAGATGAAGATCTTGTCCCGTTCCTCTTCACATTCTTCTTCCTTGTTTACGTAATCACAATAGTGGGAAATATTGGGATGATCACTGTCATCTATGCTTCTTCCGGCCTCCGCACCCCAATGTACTATTTCCTGAGTTTCCTCTCTCTGGTGGACCTTTTCTACTCATCGGTTACAACCCCTAAAATGTTGGCTGATCTTCTGTCCTCCAAGAAGTCAATCCACTTCATTGGATGTGTCCTCCAAATTTATTTCTACTCTGCTCTAGCCAGTACTGAAGTCCTTCTTCTCTCAGCCATGTCCTACGACCGATATATGGCTATCTGCCAGCCCCTCAACTACGTCTCGGCAATGACCAAAGGGAAATGTTTTTGTATGGTCGTTTTTTCATTTTCTTTGGGTTTCTTTCAGTCGTCAGCGCAGACCAGCTGTGTGTTCAGTCTGAGATACTGCAAATCTAACGTCATTGACCATTTCTACTGTGAGATCCCCCCCATTGCTCAAACTGTCCTGCTCAGACACTCACCGATGCAGCCTATTAACCATTGTGCTTGTTGCCATTTTCGGTGTTTGTTCACTGATGACAATCCTGGTCTCCTACGTGCTGATTCTTCGTTCTATTGTAAGAATGAAATCATCATTGAGCAGGCGGAAAGCTTTTAGCACCTGTTCTTCCCATCTGACGTGTTCCACCATTTTCTACATGGCAATTTTCTTAACTTACCTTCATCCACCTTCTGGTGTCCTCAAGACTCAGGACAAGGTGGCCTCTGTTTTTTACTCCATAATGACACCGATGCTAAATCCACTTATCTACAGCCTGAGGAACCAAGAAGTCAAGAGGGTCATTAGAAGAGCAATATGTTAAGAGCATGTCGAATGCCCCTTTGCCTCTCGCAACCTCCCAGAGGTTGCCTGTTGCCACTGCGCCTATACCAGTCTTCTTGTCAGCTGTGGACTAATAAGCTTGGCCATACACCTTCAGCATCTCTCCATCAGGTGTGGGTTGATGAGCCTGGTCACACATCCGTCAGCCTGGGGATTGGTTAGTGGCGCTTTATTTAGGCAAGAGACCTAGAGTTGTGATCATTTATTTATTTCAGGTATTTATATAGCGCCAACAATTTACACGGTGCTTTACATAGAGCACATTTACATCAGTCCCTACCCTCAAGGAGATTAAAATCTAGGGTCCCTATCTCACATACATACAAGGTCCAATTTACATAGGAGCCAATTAAACTTTCAGCATGTCTTTGGAGTGTGGAAGGCATGAACGAAACTACCAGGGTTGCAGCGGTCGCAATTGTGAAGGGCCCTGGCGTTACGCCAGTTGGGGGGCACAGAGAGGAAAAAGAGGGCTCTCTCATGCCACCCGCTGCGTTCATTAAACTAAGCAGTGTGGCATACACTGTAGCTGGAGGGTGGGGATAACTACATTTCCCAGTAGGCGGGGAGGGAGATGAAAGATACAGACTGGAGGTTCAGGCAAAGTGCCCTTTGGAGAGAGGTGCGGTAATCAGCGGGCACAGACAAAGAACAGGGACAGAGAACTGCAAGATGGAGAGCTGCAGGTACCGAGGGTAGTTGATACCCCCTTGGTGGGAGGAAACAGGAGCACCTGGTGGAGACCCACACAGGCACAGGGAAACATGCAAACTCCTTGCTGATTGGGTCCTGACCAGGATTTGAACCGGGAACCCTTAGTGTTCAGTCTAATTCTGTCTAGCTCTGTCTGCACAAGTCTCTATCCTGCCATAGTGTATCTTGAATCTTGTACTTATCTTGCTCTTGTATCATAGCTTTGTCTAGTATCTTGAGTCCAGTTCCTATCTTGCATCCTAGTCCCATCTTGATCTTGCATTCTAGTGTTGCCTTGAATCTTTAACCTTGTACCTGTCTCGTATTGTGTATCCTGTACTTATCTTGTGTCCAGTTCTGATTTTGTATTTGTATCCAGTTCCTTTCTTCTATCTTGCTCTCTGTTTATGTCTTCTTGTACCTTGTCACCAGTCAGTACTACTTCTCTGCACCTGGGGGCTGCCTGTGACATTTATGGCCAGAGTGTATACCGTATTTGCCGGCGTATAAGACGACTCGGCGTATAAGACGAACCCCTACTTTTTGTGTTAAAATATAGGTTTTGGGCTATACTCGTCGTATAAGACGAGTATAACCCAAAATAATGTTTAAATGCACCCCCTAACCTCCATGGCGGTATTCCCGAGTGTGGCTCGGGGGTTAATTTTCAGTACCATAAGCGGTAACCCTGAGCCACACCATTACAGTCTCTTACCTTGTCCACGATCCCCGCTGTGTCCTCCGTCTTCCGTCCCTTGCAAGCGTCAGCGTCATAGGAGGGGCGGAACCGGCGGCAATTATAAAAGTTAAAATAAAAATAGAACAAAAAAATAATAATACAATCGTTAAAGGCTAATCTGTCAGCCCGGTGGATGTGCAGTAATACTGTATGTACGGTAGCTTCGGCTACATACAGTATACCGCGCTGAGCCAATCACGGCAGGCTTTGTATTCATTAATACAAAGCCTGCCGTGATTGGCTCAGTGCGGGATACTGTATGTAGCCGAAGCTACATACAGTATACAGTATACCACATCCATACCCGGCGTATAAGACGACCCCCGATTTTCGGGCGATGTTTTTAGGTCTCAAAACCCATCTTATATGCCGGCAAATACGGTAGTTTAAGTCCTGGGGACATCCAAGCATCGGTGAAGGCACTTGCCTTAAGGGAAAGGCGGCTGCTGGAGGTGAAGCAATTTGCCGCTGTACATTCTGACTAAAGTGTCTGCATCCGGTCCTGACAACAATTGTGTAAATTCTTTTGGGTTAGTTGTAGGATTCAATCAGTTGTTGATTTTAAATAGATCATTAAAGAACCATTTTGGCTTTATGATTAATATGTAGTAGGAGAAGGGTTCTCCGAGAGATCAAGCTTTAAAGGGAATGTACCGTATAGTCTTATCAGTGTGTTTATAGAGAAACTGAAAACAAGATTATATTGATGTAAATATCTTATCAATATGTAACTGTTTTATTTTCTCAGCATAATTAGTAGTTATATGAGTATATGGAGGCAATCGTATCTTCTTATTGCAGCACTACACAATGGTTGCACGTTTCTGCTACTCCTCAAATGCAAGTCCATGAGTCAGCTGTGACTATGTGGCGTGTGTATGAGTTTGTTTTGCAGAGCACTATAAGTAAAAGAGGACGGCATAGATTTATATTTTATCTGTTTCCTCTCCTGCACTTTACACATCCTGTAGACCAGGGGTGTCAAACTCAATTTAATCGTGGGCCGCATCAACATTATGGTTGCGCTCAAAGGTATCTGTACTATATAAATGTATCTAATCTTTATCATAATTGCCTCTGCATTCCATTATCACTGGTTTTAGTAATAACTTAATACCTAGATCTGAAAGTAGAAGTCTAGGAAATGGCCTGGTGGGCCGGATTCGGCCCCTGGGCCTTGAGTTTGACACATGTGCTGTAGACTCTTTGTAGGCACTTTCTGTGCATGTGTCCAGGAGCAGCTAAACATCCCGTTTTATTGCAGTGACTACAGCAGAATGCACCAGCGCACTGTGTGTTGGAACTGTTGCCTGTAGATCAACTCAGCAATGTGCAGGAAAGGGTTGACAACACTGCAACTCAACTGGGTTAAGAGTTGTTACCCTATGAAAGGAAGTGCTTGTGGATACACCTTGCTGGTATGACTTCATTAAAAGCTGTCAACAATTGATCCCCCTCAAGAGAGGTCAAGCACTTGGAATACAAACTGCCTCTTCCCCCCTATGAAATTTCAATAATAATAATGGAGGATGGAACAGGGCAGATGGGGAGGATGGAGCAGGGCAGATGTGGAGGATGGCAATGGGGCAGTTGTGGAGGATGGAGCAGGGCAGATGTGGGATATGGCAGCGGGGCAGATGTGGAGAATGGCAGTGGGGCAGTTGTGGAGGATGGAGCAAGGCAGATGTGGGGTATGGCAGTAGGGCAGTTGTGGAGGATGGCAGTGGGGCAGTTGTGGAGGATGGACCAGGGCAGATGGGGGTTATGGCAGCGGGGCAGATGTGGAGGATGGCAGTGGGGCAGTTGTGGAGGATGGACCAGGGCAGATGGGGGTTATGGCAGCGGGGCAGATGTGGAGGATGGCAGTGGGGCAGTTGTGGAGGATGGAGCAGGGCAGATGTGGGGTATGGCAGCGGGGCAGATGTGGAGGATGGCAGTGGGGCAGTTGTGGAGGATGGAGCAGGGCAGATGTGGGGGATGGCAGCGGGGCAGTTGTGGAGGATGGAGCAGGGCAGATGTGCAGGATGGCAGCGGGCAGATGTGGAGGATGGCAGTGGGGGAGATGTGAAAGATGGCAATGGGGCAGATGTGAAGGATGTAGCAGGGGCAGATGTGGAGGATGGAGCAGGGCAGTTGGGGACAATGGCTGTGGGGCAGATGGGGAGGATGGCAGTGTGGCAGATGTGGAGGATGGAACAGGGACAAATGTGGAGGATGTAGCGCGGGCAAATGTGGAGGATAGGAGAGGGGCAGATGTGGAGGATGGCAGAGGGGCAAATGTGGAAGATCAGCAGGGGTGATGTACATGTGATGGGGTGTTATAGAACATGAAATGGAACATAGTTGTACTTGAAACTGTCACGTTCAACTATGTTCTATTCCATGTTCTATAATGCCAAGTAGTCATCTCAACTGTCTGATAACTTCCTC
>NW_017306684.1:301936-304063 GCF_000935625.1 Nanorana parkeri | reverse complement strand
GAGAGGGGGGGGGGGAGACTTCAAAAAAAATTACATTAAACATTCACCAAGCACTCAGATGTGCCGCGGGTCTCTCCCTCTTATCAGGCGGCAGCTGGTGGCTGGGTCCTCATGCCCGAGGCCCCAGCGCAGCCCCATGAGAGTTCATCTTGAGTTCAGCACCCGCCCCTCTCCTCCACTTCTTTTCCTAGAGCAGCCGCACTGTTGCCCCCCCCCAAGTTGTTAAACCACTGCCGGAACCGGATCTCGGAAGACCCCCCACACAGTCTTGGGCCCTGGGGCAGTGGCGGTAGTTCCAAGCCTGAGGGGAACCTACAGAGGACCAAAGTGCAGGATACGCTAAAGAAAACCACTGGGCCAATAACTGAGCCACTGGTTGCTGCTCTGAGTGCAGCGAGACAATAGAGTGTAAGCTCCTCTGCTGCAGAGACTGATGTGAATGGCCTAGTGTTCTCTGTACAGCAGTATGGAGCTATATAAATGTATAATATTATTAGTGTGTGACAGTGGTGGGGGGATTAGTGTGTAAGCTCTTCTGTACAGTAGAATAGTTTAGTGTTCTCGATGAAACTATAACAATATCAATGACTCTTCTTTAGCAGAATGGTGTTACCGGGAATAATTCCCTGACTGCTTTGGATCGGACTAAAATAAAATGATTCCATCTCTGGGGTGCTCAGAATTACTCTCTGGGATCTCTGGCCTTATTATAAAAGGAAATAGAGATAGGGCATATGATATCCACTGCAGGTAAGAGACCAAAGTTCCTTTATAGAGGCTGCTGGTGAATGTTCTCAATATTCACTGTTACAGCTGGAGACTAATCGCTGTGACCATATTTCAGAAGAACTCAAATCAGTGAGAAAGAAGATAATAAAGTGGTCTTTGTGTTATGTATTTATCCTTTTAGTATCAGTAGGACTTGTTAAAGACGTACTGAATTTTTCCCCATTCTCCTACCGGATTTCTTCCATCAGCTGCCTCTTCCATAGGAAAGGGCCATTTCATTATTCGTGGACAGGTCACAATCAATGGCGGTATGTCCATGCAAGAACGGAAATTGAGACAGAACAACCCCTTTTATTTAGGACATTTTCATTTTTCATTGGTCTGAACATGGACATTGCTAGGCCGGGGCATCGGGACATATGCCTTGCTGCTTCAGGTCGGTGACTCCAGCACTTTATCCCTATGCAGTAGTCTATGCATAGTCACTGGTCATGTTGTCGAGGATATGCAGGAGAAATTGAATAAGCTGTAAGGTGACCAACAGAGGCCTCAGATGCAAAGCAGTGCAAAGTCGATGGAAGCACTCTGAGACTCTTCCTGTGTCTTTTATATACTCCTAGTAGAAGCAGGTACACCGGCACACCAGTATAAACGTGAAGCAAAAGTCTTATTTATTGAAGAGGTGCGACATATCACAGAGATGCATCTCTTCAATAAATAAGACTTTTGCTTCATGTTTATTCTGGTGTGCCGGTGTCCCTGCTTCAACTACTGTATTATGTGACGGTTGCCATCCATCGATTACCGCAGCACCCGGCTGATCTTCTTTGGAAACAAGCGGTTTGGAGTGTGATGGGTTCATGGATTTACTTTTTATATACTCCTGACCCCTGCGCAACATAATTTGTGTTGTGCATTACATATTCCTTACCCCTCAGGTTCTATTTAACCACAATTCCGGGCTCCTCCGTTGACCCTTTTTCCTCTTTTGGAGGCCCTCCCCTGGCAGTATGTTGTGCTATATTTTGAATTAACTTATTCAGATGTCTTCAGGCCAGTCCCATGACATACAGTGTCCTCTTCATCTTTACCCTTTCTGCCATTGGTTAGCATTCCTAGGTCATCCAGAAAATGTTGCTGACATGAGCACATCAATGCCACCCTCTGCATCAAAACATTGTGAGTTCAGGGCTTCAATGTGATACCCTCCCAGGGGCCAGCCTATGATGTCCTAAACTTACAGTATGTTCCCAGTCATCTGGGTTAAATAATGCTGGGTGCCTAACTTCCATAGCCCAGTATCACTGCTCCTTCACAGAAGCATTAGGGAGAGCAGCACTTTTTTTCTGTGAGTAACTATTAATGATTGATGTCATTCAACAAGATATGCTGAAGACA